>NC_141876.1:126379621-126682651 GCF_056163025.1 Triticum urartu
CTGAGGGAAATACCTACCTCCGTTGTGCTGCATCATCCCTTCCTCTTTGGGGAAATACCGACGTAGCTTCAAGCGACATCAACGATCACCGCCCACAACTCTTTTTGTTCTACTCGTGCTTATCATCTACGCATAGACCTGGCTCGGATGCCACTGTTGGGTAACGTAGCATGCAATTTCAAAAAACTTCCTACGCTCACGCAAGATCTATCTAGTTGATGCATAGCAACAAGATGGGGAGAGTGTGTCCACGTACCCTCGTAGACCGAAAATGGAAGCGCTTGACAACGCGGTTGATGTAATCAAACTTCTTCTCGTTCCGATCGATCAAGCACCGAACGTACGACACCTTCGAGTTCTACACACGTTCAACTCGATGACATCCCTCGAACTCTTGATCTAGCAAAGTGTCAAGGGAGAGTTCCGTCAGCATAATGGCGTGGTGACAGTGATGGTGAATTGATCCGCGCAGGGCTTCGCCTAAGCACTACGACAATATGACCCGAGGCGTAAACTGTGGAGGGGGCGCTGCACACGGCTAACAGTTGTTGATGTGTCTTCTAGGCATCCTCTCCCCACATATATATAGGTGGGAGGGGAGGGGAGCTGCCTTGGGCGCCCTGAGTAGGAGGAATCCTACTTGGGGGCCCTATTCCAATTTGCCCCCCCCCCTTTCCTTTTTATCGGAAGGGGGAAAAGGGAAGAGAGGGAGGAGGAAGGAAGGGGGGCGAACCCCCTCCTCCTTCTCCTATTCTCCTTCCTTAGGGGGTGATGCCACCCCTTGTGGGATGTTGTGCTCCCCTCCTATGGCCCATAAGGCCCATTAATCCCCGGGGGGTTCCGGTAACCCCCCGGTACACTCCGAATCACATCCGGTGCCCGAATACTATCGTCCTATATATCAATCTTTAACTATCGACCATTTCGAGACTCCTCGTCATGTTTGTGATCTCATATGGAACTCCGAACAACATTCAGTCACCAAATCACATAACTCATATAATACAAAATCGTCATTGAACATTCAGCGTGCGGACCCTACGGGTTCGAGAACTATGTAGACATGACCGAGACACCTCTCTGGTCAATAACCAACAACGGAACTTGTATGCTCATATTGGTTCCCACATATTCTACGAAGATCTTTATCGGTCGTACCATAATGACAACATACGTTTTTCCCTTTGTCATTGGTATGTTACTTGCCCGAGATTCGATCGTCGGTATCTTCATACTCGTTACCGGCAAGTCTCTTTACTCGTTCCATAATACATCATCCCGCAACTAACTCATTAGTCATATTGCTTGCAAGTCTTATTATGATGTGCATTACCGAGAGGGCACAGAGATACCTCTCTGATACTCGGATTGACAAATCCTAATCTCGATCTATGCCAACCCAACAAACACCTTCGGAGATACCTGTAGAGCATCTTTATAACCACACAGTTACATTGTGACATTTGATAGCACACAAGGTATTCCTCCGGTATCCGGGAGTTGCATAATCTCATAGTCAAAGGAATATGTATATGACATGAAGAAAGCAATAGCAATAAAACTGAATGGTCATAATGCTAAGCTAACGGATGGGTCTTGTCCATCACATCATTCTCCTAATGATGTGATCCCGTTCATCAAATGACAACACATGTCTATGGTTAGGAAACTTAACCATCTTTGATTAACGAGCTAGTCTAGTAGAGGCTTACTAGGGACACGGTGTTTTGTCCATGTATCGACACATGTATCAAGTTTCCGGTTAATACAATTCCAGCATGAATAATAAACATTTATCATGATATAAGGAAATATAAAATAACAACTTTATTATTTCCTCTAGGGCGTATTTCCTTCAACGCGTGCCTTCGTCTACGACGTGTCCCCGAGTTTTGCAAACCCGGCATGACGCCACGTCCACACCATCTCCTTCCGGCGCACCACTACCTCGACACCACTGCGCCCATGACTAACTCGGTGCCTCCTTGCACACACGGCTACATGGCGCCTCCTTGCGTACATGGCTACACGACGCCTCCCTCGACACCGGCTACCCTGAATCGACATCGACCACGACATTCTTCGCGTGGCTACCTCAACCACAGCTGCACCACCCTACGCTCTTGGCTACCTTGACATCTGCAGAAAGGGCCATCATCCACTTGAGCAACTCGTTGGCTTCCTCTACAGTCAACGCGTCTGCGATGCGACACCGTCCACGACATTGTTGGGGAACGTAGTAATTGCAAAAAAATTCCTATGCACACACAGGATCATGGTGATGTATAGCAACGACAGGGGCGAGTGTGTCTACATACCCTCGTAGACTGAATGCGGAAGCGTTAGCACAACGCAGTTGATGTAGTCGTACGTCTTCACGATTAGACCGATCCAAGTACCGAACGCACAGCACCTCCGAGTTCTGCACATGTTCAACTCGATGACGTCCTGCGAGCTCCGATCTAGCAAAGCTTCACAGGAGAGTTTCGTCAGCACGACGGTGTGGTGACGGTGATGATGATGCTACCGACGCAGGGCTTCGCCTAAGCACCGCTACGATATGATCGAGGTGGATTATGGTGGAGGGGGCGCCGCACATGGCTAAGAGATCAATGATCAATTGTTGTCTCTATGGGGTGCCCCCTGCCCCCGTATATAAAGGAGCAAGGGTAGGAGGCGGACGGCCAGGGAGAGGCGCGCCAAGAGGGGGAGTCCTACTCCCACTAGGAGTAGGACTCCTCCTTTTCCTAGTAGGAGTAGGAGAGGGGGAAGGAAAGGGAGAGGAGGAGAAGGAAAGAGGGGGCCGGCCCCCCTTGCCCTAAACCAATTTGGTTTGGGCCTTGGGGGGCGCCCCACATTCCCATTGCTGCCCTCTATTTCCACTAAGGCCCATGTAGGACCATTAAGTCCCCCGGGGGATTCCGGTAACCCCTGGTACTCCGGCATATGTCCGAAACCTTTCGGAACCTTTCTGGTGTCCGAACATAGTCGTCTAATATATCGATCTTTACGTCTCGACCATTTTGAGACTCCTCGTCATGTCCGTGATCATATCCGAGACTCCAAACTACCTTCGGTACATCAAAACACAAAAAATCATAATACCGATCGTCACCGAACTTAAGCGTGTGGACCCTACGGGTTCGAGAACTATGTAGACATGACCGAGGCACGTCTTCGGTCAATAACCAATAGCGGAACCTGGATGCTCATATTGGCTCCCACATATTCTACGAAGATCTTTATCGGTCAAATCGCATAACAACATACGTTGTTCCCTTTGTCATCGGTATGTTACTTGCCCGAGATTCGATCGTCGGTATCTCAATACCTAGTTCAATCTCGTTACCGGCAAGTCTCTTTACTCGTTCCGTAATACATCATCCCGCAACTAACTCATTAGTTACAATGCTTGCAAGGCTTATAGTGATATGCATTACCGAGTGGGCCCAGAGATACCTCTCCGACAATCGGAGTGACAAATCCTAATCTTGAAATATGCCAACTCAACAAGTACCTTTGGAGACACCTATAGAGAACCTTTATAATCACCCAGTTATGTTGTGACATTTGGTAGCACACAAAGTGTTCCTCCAGTAAACGGGAGTTGCATAATCTCATAGTCATAGGAACATGTATAAGTCATGAAGAAAGCAATAGCAACATACTAAACGATCAAGTGCTAAGCTAACGGAATGATCAAGTAAATCACATCATTCTCCTAATGATGTGATCCCGTTAATCAAATGACAACTCATGTCTATGGCTAGGAAACATAACCATCTTTGATCAACGAGCTAGTCAAGTAGAGGCATACTAGTGACACTTTGTTTGTCTATGTATTCACACATGTATTATGTGTCCGGTTAATACAATTCTAGCATGAATAATAAACATTTATCATGATATAAGGAAATAAATAATAACTTTATTATTGCCTCTAGGGCATATTTCCTTCAGTCTCCCACTTGCACCAGAGTCAATAATCTAGATTACACAGTAATGATTCTAACACCCTTGGTGTTGATCATGTTTTGCTCGTGGAAGAGGCTTAGTCAACGGGTCTGCAACATTCAGATCCGTATGTATCTTGCAAATCTCTATGTCTCCCACCTGGACTTGATCCCGGATGGAGTTGAAGCGTCTCTTGATGTGCTTGGTTCTCTTGTGAAATATGGATTCCTTTGCCAAGGCAATTGCACCAGTATTGTCACAAAAGATTTTCATTTGACCCGATGCACTAGGTATGACACCTAGATCGGATATGAAGTCCTTCATCCAGACTCCTTCATTTGTTGCTTCTGAAGCAGCAATGTACTCTGCTTCACATGTAGATCCCGCCACGATGCTCTGTTTAGAACTGCTCCAACTGACAGCTACACCATTCAATATAAACACGTATCCGGTTTTTGATTTAGAATCGTCTGGATCAGTGTCAAAGCTTGCATCAACGTAACCATTTACAATGAGCTCTTTGTCACCTCCATAAACGAGAAACATATCCTTAGTCCTTTTCAGGTACTTCAGGATGTTCTTGACCGTTGTCCAGTGATCCACTCCTGGATTACTTTGGTACCTCCCTGCTAAACTAATAGCAAGGCACACATCAGGTCTGGTACACAGGACTGCATACATGATAGAGCCTATGGCTGAAGCATAGGGAACATATTTCATTTTCTCTCTATCTTCTGTAGTGGTCGGGCATTGAGTCTTACTCAACTTCACACCTTGTAATACTGGCAAGAACCCTTTCTATGTCTGATCCATTTTGAACTTCTTCAAAACTTTGTCAAGGTATGTGCTTTGTGAAAGTCCAATTAAGCGTCTTGATCTATCTCTATAGATCTTGATGCCCAATATGTAAGCAGCTTCACCGAGGTCCTTCATTGATAAACTCTTATTCAAGTATCCTTTTATGCTATCCAGAAATTCTATATCATTTCCAATCAACAATATGTCATCCACATATAATATTAGAAATTCTACAGAGCTCCCACTCACTTTCTTGTAAATACAGGCTTCTCCAAAAGTCTGCATAAAACCATATGCTTTGATCACACTATCAAAGCGTTTATTCCAACTCCGAGAAGCTTGCACCAGTCCATAAATGGATCGCTGGAGCTTGCACACTTTGTTAGTACCTTTTGGATCGATAAAGCCTTCAGGTTGCATCATATACAACTCTTCTTCCAGAAATCCATTCAGGAATGCAGTCTTTACATCCATTTGCCAAATTTCATAATCATAAAATGCGACAATGGCTAACATGATTCGGATGGACTTAAGCATCGCTATGGGTGAGAAGGTCTCATTGTAGTCAACTCCTTGAACTTGTCGAAAACGTTTCGCAACAAGTCGAGCTTTGTAGACAGTCACATTACCATTAGCGTCTGTCTTCTTCTTGAAGATCCATTTATTCTCGATGGCTTGCCGATCATCCGGCATGTCAACCAAAGTCCACACTTTGTTCTCATACATGGGTCCCATCTCAGATTTCATGGTCTCAAGCCATTTTGCGGAATCTGGGCTCATCATCGCTTCCTCATAGTTCGTAGGTTCATCATGGTCTAGCAAGATGACCTCCAGAACAGGATTACCGTACCACTCTGGTGCGGATCTTACTATGGTTGACCTACGAGGTTCAGTGGTAACTAGATCTGAAGTTTCATGATCATCATCATTAGCTTCCTCACTAATTGGTGTAGGTGTCAGAGGAACCGGTTTCTGTGATGAACTACTTTCCAATAGGGGAGCAGGTACAGTTACCTCATCAAGTTCTACTTTCCTCCCACTCACTTCTTTCGAGAGAAACTCCTTCTCTAGAAATGATCCATTCTTAGCAACAAATGGCTTGCCTTCGGATCTGTGATAGAAGGTGTACCCAACAGTTTCCTTTGGGTATCCTATCAAGACACATTTCTCCGATTTGGGTTCGAGCTTATCAGGTTGAAGCTTTTTCACATAAGCATCGCGGCCCCAAACTTTAAGAAACAACAACTTTGGTTTCTTGCCAAACCATAGTTCATAAGGCATCGTCTCAATGGATTTTCATGGTGCCCTATTTAACGTGAATGCAGCCGTCTCTAAAGCATAACCCCAAAACGATAGCGGTAAATCAGTAAGAGACATCATTGATCGCACCATATCTAGTAAGGTACAATTACGATGTTCGGACATACCATTACGCTGTGGTGTTACAGGTGGCGTGAGTTGCGAAACTATTCCGTATTGTTTCAAATGTATACCAAACTCGTAACTCAAATATTCTCCTCCACGATCAGATCGTAGAAACTTTATTTTCTGGTTACGACGATTTTCCACTTCACTCTGAAATTCTTTGAACTTTTCGAATGTTTCAGACTTATGTTTCATCAAGTAGATATACCCATATCTGCTCAAATCATTTGTGAAGGTGAGAAAATAACGATACCCGCCGCGAGCCTAAACATTCATTGGACCACACACATCAGTATGTATGATTTCCAACAAATCTGTTGCTCGCTCCATAGTTCCGGAGAACGGCGTTTTAGTCATCTTGCCCATGAGGCATGGTTCGCAAGTACCAAGTGATTCATAATCAAGTGATTCCAAAAGTCCATCAGAATGGAGTTTCTTCATGCGCTTTACACCAATATGACCTAAACGGCAGTGCCACAAATAAGTTGCACTATCATTATCAACTCTGCATATTTTGGCTTCAATATTATGAATATGTGTATCACTACTATCGAGATTCATCAAGAATAGACCACTCTTCAAGGGTGCATGACCATAAAATATATTACTCGTATAAATAGAACAACCATTATTCTTAGATTTAAATGAATAACCGTCTCGCGTCAAACAAGATCCACATATAATGTTCGTGCTCAATGCTGGCACCAAATAACAATTATTCAGGTCTAAAACTAATCTTGAAGGTAGATGTAGAGGTAGTGTGCCGATGGTGATCACATCGACTTTGGAACCATTTCCCACGTGCATCGTCACCTCGTCCTTAGCCAGTCTTCGCTTAATACATAGTCCCTGTTTCGAGTTGCAAATATTAGCAACAGAACCAGTATCAAGTACCCAGGTGCTACTGCGAGCTCTAGTAAGGTACACATCAATAACATGTATATCACATATACCTTTGTTCACCTTGCCATCCTTCTTATCCGCCAAATACTTGGGGCAGTTCCGCTTCCAGTGACCAGTCCCTTTGAAGTAGAAACACTCAGTCTCAGGTTTAGGTCCAGATTTGGGTTTCTTCTCTTGAGCAACAACTTGCTTGCCGTTCTTCTTGAAGTTCCCCTTCTTCTTCCCTTTACCCTTTTTATTGAAACTGGTGGTTTTGTTAACCATCAACACTTGATGCTCCTTTTTGATTTCTACCTCTGCAGCCTTTAGCATCGCGAAGAGCTCAGGAATTGTCTTATCCATCCCTTGCATATTATAGTTCATCACGAAGCTCTTGTAGCTTGGTGGCAGTGATTGGAGAATTCTGTCAATAACACTATCATCCGGAAGATTAACTGCCAGTTGAATCAAGCGATTGCAGTACCCAGACATTCTGAGTATATGCTCACTGACAGAACTATTCTCCTCCATCTTGCAGCCATAGAACTTATTGGAGACTTCATATCTCTCAATCCGGGCATTTGCTTGAAATATCAACTTCAACTCCTGGAACATCTCATATGCTCCATGACGTTCAAAACGTTGTTGAAGTCCCGGTTCTAAGCCGTAAAGCATGGCACATTGAACTATCAAGTAGTCATCAACACGTGACTGCCAGGCATTCACAATGTTTGCAGTTGCCGGCGTGGGTGGTACACCTAGCGGTGCTTCCAGAACGTAATTCTTCTGTGCAGCAATGAGGATAATCCTGAGGTTACGGACCTAGTCTGTGTAATTGCTACCATCATCTTTCAACTTTGCTTTCTCAAGGAACGCATTCAAATTCAGCGGAACAACAGTACGGGCCATCTATCTACAATAACATAGACAAGCAAAATACTATCAGGTACTAAGTTCATGATAAATTTAAGTTCAGTTAATCATATTACTTAAGAGCTCCCACTTAGATAGACATCCCTCTAATCATCTAAGTGATCACGTGATCCATATCAACTAAACCATAACCGATCATCACGTGAAATGGAGTAGTTTTCAATGGTGAACATCACTATGTTGATCATATCTACTATATGATTCACGCTCGACCTTTCGGTCTCAGTGTTCCGAGTTCATATCTGCATATGCTAGGCTCGTCAAGTTTAACCCAAGTATTCTGCGTGTGTAAAACTGTCTTACACCCGTTGTAGATGAACGTTGAGCTTATCACACCCGATCATCACATGGTGTCTCGGCACGACGAACTTTGGCAACGGTGCATACTCAGGGAGAAAACTTTTACCTTGAAATTTAGTGAGAGATCATCTTATAATGCTACCGTCAAACAAAGCAGAATAAGATGCATAAAGGATAAACATCACATGCAATCAATATAAGTGATATGATATGGCCATCATCACCTTGTGCCTTTGATCTCCATCTCCAAAGCACCGTCATGATCACCATCATCACCGGTGCGACACCTTGATCTCCATCGTAGCATCGTTGTCGTCTTGCCAACTATTGCTTCTACGACTATCGCTACCACTTAGTGATAAAGTAAAGCAATTACAAGGTAATTGCATTGCATACAATAAAGAGACAACCATATGGCTCCTGCCAATTGCCGATAACTACGTTACAAAACATGATCATCTCATACAATAAATATAGCATCATGTCTTGACCATATCACATCACAACATGCCCTGCAAAAACAAGTTAGACGTCCTCTACTTTGTTATTGCAAGTTTTACGTGGCTGCTACGGGCTGAGCAAGAGCCGTTCTTACCTACGCATCAAAACCACAACGATAGTTTGTCAAATTAGTGTTGTTTTAACCTTCACAAGGACCGGGCGTAGCCACACTGGTTCAACTAAAGTTGGAGGAACTGACACCCGCCAGCCACCTATGTGCAAAGCACGTCGGTAGAACCAGTCTCGCGTAAGCGTACGCGTAATGTCGGTCCAGGCGGCTTCATCCAACAATACCGCCGAACCAAAGTATGACATGCTGGTAAGCAGTATGACTTGTATCGTCCACAACTAACTTGTGTTCTACTCGTGCATATAACATCTACGCAATAACCTGGCTCGGATGCCACTGTTGGGGAACGTAGTAATTTCAAAAAAATTCCTACGCACACACAGGATCATGGTGATGTATAGCAACGAGAGGGGAGATTGTGTCTATGTACCCTCATAGACCGAATGCGGAAGCGTTAGCACAACGCGGTTGATGTAGTCGTACGTCTTCACGATCCGACCGATCCAAGTACCGAACGCACGGCACCTCCGAGTTCTGCACATGTTCAACTCGATGACGTCCCGTGAGCTCCGATCCAGCAAAGCTTCACGGGAGAGTTTCGTCAGCACTACGGCGTGGTGACGGTGATGATGATGCTACCGACGCAGGGCTTCGCCTAAGCACCGCTACGATATGATCGAGGTAGATTATGGTGGAGGGGGCACCGCACACGGCTAAGAGATCAATGATCAATTGTTGTCTCTATGGGGTGCCCCCTGCCCCCGTATATAAAGGAGCAAGGGGAGGAGGCGGCCGGCCAGGGAGAGGCGCGCCAAGAGGGGGAGTCCTACTCCCACTAGGAGTAGGACTCGTCCTTTTCCTAGTAGGAGTAGGAGAGGGGGAAGGAAAGGGAGAGGAGGAGAAGGAAAGAGGGGCCGGGCCCCTTGCCCTAAACCAATTCGGTTTGGGCATTGGGGGGGCGCCCCACACTCCCCTTGCTGCCCTCTATTTCCACTAAGGCCCATGTAGGCCCATTAAGCCCCCCGGGGGGTTCCGGTAACCCCGGGTACTCCGGTATATGTCCGAAACCTTCCGGAACGTTTCCGGTGTCCGAACATAGTCGTCCAATATATTGATCTTTACGTCTCGGCCATTTTGAGACTCCTAGTCATGTCCGTGATCATATCCGGGACTCCGAACTACCTTCGGTACATCAAAACACAAAAACTCATAATACCGATCGTCACCGAACTTTAAGCGTGCGGACCCTACGGGTTCGAGAACTATGTAGACATGACCGATACACATCTTCGGTCAATAACCAATAGCGGAATTTGGATGCTCATATTGGATCCCACATATTCTACAAAGATCTTTATCGGTCAAACCGCATAACAACATACGTTGTTCCCTTTGTCATCAGTATGTTACTTGCCCGAGATTCGATCATCGGTATCTCAATACCTAGTTCAATATCGTTACTGGCAAGTCTCTTTACTCGTTCCGTAATATATCATCCCGCAACTAACTCATTAGTTACAATGCTTGCAAGGCTTATTGTGATGTGCATTACCGAGTGGGCCCAGAGATACCTCTCCGACAATCGGAGTGACAAATCCTAATCTCGAAATATGCCAACTCAACAAGTACCTTCGGAGACACCTATAGAGCACGTTTATAATCACCCAGTTACGTTGTGACGTTTGGTAGCACACAAAGTGTTCCTCCGGTAAACGGGAGTTGCATAATCTCATAGTCATAGGAACATGTATAAGTCATGAAGAAAGCAATAGCAACATACTAAATGATCAAGTGCTATGCTAACGGAATGAGTCAAGTCAATCACATCATTCTCCTAATGATGTGATCTCGTTAATCAAATGACAACTCATGTTTATGGCTAGGAAACATAACCATCTTTGATCAACGAGCTAGTAAAGTAGAGGCATACTAGTGACACTCTATTTGTCTATGTATTCACACATGTATTATGTTTCCAGTTAATACAATTCTAGCATGAATAATAAACATTTATCATGATATAAGGAAATAAATAATAACTTTATTATTGCCTCTAGGGCATATTTCCTTCAGACGCTCCCGCTATGACTGCGGGGGGATGTTAGCCCGTCGGCTGCTATTTTCTCCAGTCTGACCGTCCGTGACGCTCCTGTTGTTCGCGGCGCTTCCGCTACAACTGTGGGGGATGTTAGAGATATTTGGGATACATGTATTTGGTAGTCTAGGATTTGTAATATGTCTCCTACTCTATCTCTAGGTGAGGCGTCTTGCCCTCCAAATCTTGTACACAATATATACTCGCCCTCGAGGCTCAATAATACATCCATCATATTCCGCCAATCCCTTTATCCCTTCCAACACTTATTTTAGTAACTGTAATCAATGAATTGCAAGCTGCAAGAGATATTGCATTGTCGTAGGAAAATTCCTCATAAGTATAATTTTGACTTGTCTATTACATGAAACTCTACGTATATGATGCTCAAGTCACTTCTCCGAGACAAAGATACTTTTTTAGAATTTCATGAATGCAAATTACGGATCACAGCTAATCACTCCTGTGACCTGGCATGTTGCTTCAATATTGACTAAGTTTTTTGGAGATGTTTTATGATGCAATAATTTCTTTATGTGGTCATTATTCCACATCTCCTTTAATGGTGCATAGTATTGTAGACATTGCAACCCATGTGAACACATAGGAAAGCGATGAATGATAAGTTGTTGCTCGCATGAAACTTAAGTATTTAAAATATTTGCATTTATCCTGGATCTAGGGCTAATCTTGATCATTTTACTAGTTGGGTCTCTACATTTAGATTATTCTGCTTATTTCACTGATGTTCGTGATAAGCTTTATGAAGTTTACGTTAAGTACGGACAAATGTATTTTGGCGTTCGGGTGCAACTGCCTCCACCGACACCAACTGTATGAAAAAAAAGAGCGTGGAACAAGGTATTTCATTCTTCCTCCTTTGCCTTGAGCTCTTCGACGGGAGCATCAACAACTTTACCACGTGTTCCTGCAGGTGGTGGGGAGTTAGCGAAGTACCTCAACAGCGACAGAGTCAGTATCAATGAAGATGATGAGGACTTCAACATGAAACAATGGTGGCATGAACACAAGCTTACATATATGGTGCTTTCCATATTAGCACGAGATGTGTTATCAGTACCCATCTCATCGACATCGTTAGAGTCTGCTTTCAACATAGCTGGAAGAGTACTTGAGGAAAGAAGAATCAGTCTCACCCCGGATATGGTAAAAACACTAATGGCCGTGAAATATGAGGAACCAGCGAGAAGGAGAGCATAATACACCGCATACAACAAAGAACTGGAAGCCATATTCAAAGATCTTTCCATCAAAGAAGAGGAAGAATACTTGTAGTCATTATACTTTTTTCATTTTCTTTTGCAATTTCCTTTCCCTTTTGTATAATCTAGAGCATGGTTTTGTACTTTTTTTTTCTTTCTCAGGGATGGAAGGTTTAATGAGGCAACCACTAATAAAGCTCAAGATTTATCCCACATGACACTTTGCCTCATTTTTATTTTCCTGTATTTTTTTATTTTTCTTCTTCTGAATTTTACTTCATTTTTTGAGGTATTTAGTCAAAACGTTCCTTGGCGGGCGACGCAGGCCGAACGTGCCGTTGGGCTAGCACGGCACGGCCCTTGTAGCCCATCTGGCCAGATCCCGTTGCCTTCGCATCGGTTGCTCAGACCTCACCTCTCCCGTTTCCATCAGCTGCTCAGACCTCCCCTCCCCGTTTGGCCGCCGCCCCTCGCCTCCTCCTCCTCTGCCGACTTGCCAAGGTACTCCACTCGCCCTCTCGTTTCTTCCCCAACTCCTCTTGTCCTCGACAAAGCTGTGTACTTTCCTCTCGTATTCTCAGATCCGCATTACGGGCTCCAGGCTCTTGGTTGCAGGGCTGATGGCACTCGAATCCAAGTCCTCGTCGAGGTGTACCACGGAGACGGCGAAGGGAACGCACGTCTTGGAGATCGTCGGGTACAGCCTCGAGAAGGGCCTTGGAATCGGCAAGTTCGTCCAGTCGGCCATCTTCACCGTCGGCGGCTACGACTGGACCATCCGCTTCTACCCTGACGGAGCCAACATATCATACGCCGATTGCGTTTGCGTGTCGGTTTCGCGCGACCTCACGGGCAAGAGCAAGGGGGTGGCGCGGGCATCCTGTGATCTGCGACTGGTTAACAAGGATACTGGGTTGCCAAAGAGTATTTGGTATCCGTCTCAACCAACCCCGTCAGTGTTCGACTACAATAATCGTGTTTTCCCAGAATGTGGAGGGTCTATTGAAAGGAGTGAGCTGGAGCTGGAAGCATCAGAGTACATTAAGGATGATAGCTTGGCAATTGAATGTGTACTCACAGTCATCAAACAATCGCAGGTGACAAAAACAACCGGGAGCTCTGAAATCAAGGTGTCATCGTCGAACTTATCAGATCATTTCGGCAAGCTGTTGTTAGAGGGGAAGGGGTCCGACGTGACATTCAGTGTTGGCGGAGAGACTTTTGCCGCACACAAGATCATACTTGCGGCGCGATCACCTGTCTTTGAGGCGGAGATGTATGGAGGGATGAAGGAAGGAAAGGCAGAGTCCATTACAGTTGAAGACATGCAGCCTGCTGCTTTCAAGGCCTTACTGCATTTTGTATATACCGACTCATTGCCTGATGTGGGTGATTTTGGTGGTGATGATTACGTTGAGATGATCCGGCATTTACTTGTGGCTGCCGATAGATATGCCATGGATAGGCTGAAGTTGATATGTCAAAACATCCTCGGAAAAAACCTTGCCATGGAGACTCTGGCAACTACATTGGCTTTAGCTGATCACCATAACTGTGACAGGCTTAAGGATGAGATGGATGCTTTGATGGCAACACAAGGTTACAGTAATCTCAAAAGAACTTGCCCTTCCGTCTTAATAGACGTGTTCGAGAAGGCAAGTAGGTTGCGCAGAGCATAGGTGAGCAGCTCATTCTAAGCGGAGTCGATTGACAACATTATGTACTTCTTAAATCGTATGAAAAGCTAGCTAGTTAGTTTCCTAGAGCAGCTCGTGCTAACCTGAACCGGTGGGTGGTAAGTCTAGTTTATTACAATATGTGCACCTTTTGTCAAACTACTGGATTCCAGAATTGTTGAACGTCAGGGTGTTGAACTGTTCTGGCCTCATCTATGAATGAATATCAGATAACAGCATAAGTAGCTACTACTTTTCTGCTATTGTTGTGTTAATTATGTTAGCTTCAAAACTGAAAATTGAGGCAGCAGATGAGCAAATATCATCTGGCGCATAGTTACCGAGCGACATATGCATCGTCTGTTAAACTTTTACCCTTTCGGATTCCTATTTCAGAAAACTTATACAATCTCAAAGCTACAACAATTTGGTGAACGCATTTTTTGACGTATCATGCACTGAAGCCTGTAAGTAGTTGAAATATTTTAGGGATTCCTATTTGTTATGCCTAAAAAGTTCAAGGTTATTTATGTTATCTGCTCGATAAACAGCTTAATTTCAGTGATGTGTCATACTGAGATGAACTTCATGCACTAGTACCTAGGTTTTATATGTCGACATATTTTTCATGTTGCATATCTAATAGTGTACGTAATTAACGGGTTATAGATTGCTGCCTTATAATTACAGAGAGTAATTCAGAATAGCTCGCTTTTTTTGAGACAAAGAATAGCTCGCTTATAGCGAGCTGTAGGTCGCGATTGCCTGAAGCGACCTATAAGTGGGCCGGCCCAGTTATTTCTTTGTTGCATTCTTTCATTCACTACGATGATTTATTGTTTTTTTATTTTAATAACTTTTATTTATATTTTTGAAATTAAAAATAACATTGTTACTTAAAAAATCGAGCATTTGGAAAATGTTAACACAGTGTACTTTTTTGTTAGCATAACTTAAAAAAATATTGATAGCTTTCAAAAAACAATGTCTTGTGACATTTAAAAATTGTTTATACGTTTCAAAAATATCATTTTTTAAATGTTTACACAATGTAAAAGAATGTTCGTGTGATTCAAGAAAATCTTAAACATGCATATTTTTTTCCGGATATATAAGAAAAAGTGTACTATGCATACGAAAAACTAGACATCAAAACACATATTTGAAGAAAAAAATTAATCATGATATGGAAAATGCAAAACTTGTACAAAAATGTTTTAGATGTATACAAAAAGTGTACAATGCGTATGAAAACAATAGACATCAAAACATATATTGGAAAAAAATGTTAATACTATATTTCAAAACGTTAAACATGTGTAAAAATATTTCTGATGTATACAAAAAGGTATAATGTGTAGGAAAACAATAGACATCAAAACATATATTGGAAAAAAATGTTAATACTGTATTTCAAAATGTTAAACGTGTGTAAAATTGTTTCTGATGTATACAAAAGGTACAATGTGTAGGAAAACAATAGATATCAACATATTTATTTGAAAAAATGTTAACAATGTATCTGAAAATTGTTAAATGTGTGTAAAACATGTTTAAGATGTATACAAAAATATATAATGTATATGAAAACAATAGACATGAAAGCATATATTTCAACAAAACAATATATATTTGAAAGAAACAAATGTTAAACTTGTATTAAAAAATATTCTTGACTTACATGAAAATCTTACAATGTGTAAGAAAAAATACACATGTGTTGGAATAAAAAGGAAATGAGAAAAAAAAAAGCAAAAAATCCAAGAAGTGAAAACAGAAACTGAAGTATAATGAAGAAAAAAAAGAAAAACCGATGAAAACATATGGGAAAAACAAAGAAAACTAAAGTATAACAAAGTGAAAAAAACATAGAAAACTGATGAAAAAAACAAAGAAAAAACAAAAGAAACGAAAAGACAAACAAACACATCAGTATTCAATATGATGAACAAATGAATGCACAACCGAGAAAACCCGCTACTCGGCCGGCCGATCACCTAACCCACATATACATATACATATATGGAACACATTGTATATGATTATTCATATTACGTTATTCAGAATTAATTTCTACGCAATACAACATATACGCTTGTGTGTTGACCATCTAGTGTATAATTCTCGAGTTTCATGTTGATCAACATTTATCTTCACTTCGTACTCTCTCTCCGGTCCTTTTACTCCGCGTATAAAATTTGTGTCGAATCAAACTTTTCAAAGTTCGACCAAATTTATATTAAAAAAATATCAACATCTACAGTACCGAATATATAAAATATGAAACTGCATTCCATAATGAATCAAATGATGTTGATTTGGTTTTGTGAATCCCGATACTTCAAATATCAACATCTACAATACTAAATATACAAAATATGAAACTGCATTCCATAATAAATCAAATGGTGTTGATTTGGTATTTTGAACACCAATACTTCTTTTTACATGTCTGGTCAAAGTAGAGATACTTTGGCTTCAGACAAAACTTATATGCAGACTAAAAAAGACTAGTATCATATATTGGTCTCTTGAAATCACAACGAACTTTTCACTTCACTTTATTGGTTTAAGAGCATCTTCAGCCACGTATCTCTAATTTGATCCCTCAAACGCCTGCGGACGCGCCCGGTGAGTGACCGGGTGTGTCCTTTTTGAGCCCCTATTTGCCCATCCGTGCAGCAACGATTCTTATTTTCTTCCTCATAGGTCCGGTCATTTATGTTCGGTCACTTGCACGTGATTGATGAAGATGAAGAGAGAGAAATAAAAAAATGAATAAAGAAAGGGAAAAGATGGTCTGGGTGGGGTCGCGTCCTACATGGCAGAATGCCCCGACGCGTCCGCGAGCCCTCATATCCTCCCCATATTTTAGATGGATATGAGGGTTCGCGGACGCCCGAGCGTATAAAGATGATATGTGGGATCCGGTTGGGTCATGTTTATCCTTCTGTCTCATGTCCGGTCACGCATCTGCGGACGTACGAGGGATGGTTTGAGGTGTCCGGCTGTACACGCGAGCTGGTCACAAAGGACTCTTAGCTAGGGGGTGACGAAGCAGCTGTCATTCAAGCCCATCAGAAAATTTACCACGTACTACAACCGAACTGAATCATCCCTTTTCAGTTACAAGATCTGAACCATTTTACCCCTTTTGAAAGTTCATGTTAAATCCAGAGAGCTGGTCCCAAATTGCCAATCCACGGAGGAAGTATAGTTGAATTGAACACTTCTTCTTTCTACTAATATACAATGCCCAACATACATCATACAGTACATAGTAGATTAGTAGTACAATAGATGACACAAACTAGCTGAAAAAAAGGGAAGAATCATGAGAACTACGATCATGATCTTCCTCTACACGCACAGTACACACCAGTGATCATACGAATGAAATGAGACCGAATTACATGCACCTATCTCATCATGGATGATATATATTGAGTCTTAGCTTATGGAGGACCTCCTCCGCTTGGGCTTGACCACATTCATGGCGCCGCCCCTACTGTCACGGATGCTCGACGTGTCCTTGGACCACCCGCCGCCGGCCCTGAACGGGTTCAGCCGGCTCAGCGTGCGTGACATCGACCCGAAGAAGCTCGCTTTCTTCCCCGGCACTGTCGCCGTCGCCGCCGTCCTCGAGCCGCTCCCCTTGCTCTGCTGCACGCCGGACGACAAGTGCGCCCGCATCCGGGCCAGCTCCGACCGCAGTGCCTCGTTCTCCCGCGCCAGCGCCGCGTCCGCCTTGGCCTGCATGCGCGCCGACCCGGCCTCCGACCGCGCATCGCTATCCTCGTCGTCGTGGCCGACGCCGGCGCTGCGGAGCTTGAGCTGGTCGTAGTAGAGTGCGCTGAGCACGGCCTGGAGCGGCAGGCGCTTGTTCTGGGACGCGTGGATGCGCGCCGTGTAGGAGAGCTTGAGGGTGTCCATGACGCTGCACACCTTCTCCCGCTCGATCTCGTCCAGCTCCGGGTGCGCCTTGAGGTAGATGTCCACGGCGCGGTAGAGGCAGTCGTGGGTGGCGCGGGCGTCCTTGGGCACAGCGCCGGCGACGCCCACGAACTTGGAGATCGGCAGGGACTCGTCCGTCGCGATCTCCGCCGCCACCTCGTCCACCATCTTGGCCACCTTCTGCAGCGCCCCTGCGCCCAGCGCCGCCGCTCCGGACAGCGACGCCGCTCCGGACAGCGACGCCCTCCTGTTCCGTCCGGCACCGGACTCGCGCTCCACAAACGCGGCGACCACACGCCGGAGCGATTCGGTGTTAATGACGCGCTCACCAGCGCCATCGAGTGCCAAGGCGAGCAGGTCGCCCGCTGTGGCCTGGTCGAGCACGGCCGCGAGGCGGAGCTCCAGGTCGCGGCACGTCTTGGCGGAGGCCTCGGAGGTGACGGCGTCGTGCAGGAGGCGGCAGAGGAACGCTGCGGGAAGGGGCGCGTCGTCCGCTGAAGGGAGCACGGCGACAACAGACTCGAGGAGGGCGCGGTGGTCGGAAGCTTTGCCGTCGGCCAGCAGGAGCTCCGCGTAGGCGGTGGCCGCGGCGACGAGCACCTTAGGACCGGCGCGTCGGCAGCGCAGCGCCGCAAAGACCCTGTGGAACGACGCTGGCGAGAGAGCTGCGAGCTCCGACGCCCACCACTCCGGCGGCGACCGCGTCGGGAAAAGCACCTCGTTGCAGATCCGCAGGGCCACGGCGTCGGCCGCGCGCCGGGCGACGCCGAGCTCCTCGGCGGCCACGAGGAGCGGGCCCTCACAGGACCGCAGCACGGCGATCGCGTTGGGCAGCGTCCGGAGACCCGCCTGCGCGAGGAACTCCTCAACGCGGCGCGCGAGGCCGCCGTCGGCCGGCTGCATGTCGAGGAACGCGGCGGCGCAGAGGAGGGGGGCGGCGTTGCGAGCGGATATCTCGAAGTTGGCGCCGTAGCAGTAGCGCGCGGCCTTCTCGAAGGCGTCGGCGCCGCCCGGCAGGCCGTGGAGCTCGATCTCGACGGTCGCCGCGTGGTCGGGGCGCGTGGCCATGGCGACGGCCTTGCGGATGTAGCCACACTTGGGCACCATCACCGCCTGCACGGGAAGCATTTAGTTGTGCCCACGTCAGACCATGATCACCGGCGACACTTTTTTCTTGTACACACGTGAGGAGGAGTTGGAGAGATCGACCGGGAGGTGGAAGACGACTAACCTTATGTAGAGGGAAGGCGGCGCCGGCGACCCGGACGATGAGGTCCGTTGGCACGTCCTGCGACGACACCCTGCTCGAACCAATTCAAAGAAACGAGACATGAGCGTACGAGTGACATGGACGAGCAAGCAATTCGCACTGTGCAAAGACATGGTCACGTACCACTGGCTGGTCCTCTCCATGGAGCTGGATCTGGAAGAAGCTTGCATGGACAGCAAGGCACCGGAGAGCCGTACGTGTCTAGAGCTAGACGAAGGCGTGCGTTCGTGCAATCGAGCTCTGCCCCGGGAGGCAGCATCCAGAACACCACGGGATATATAGAGATTCCACATAAATTCTCCGTCCAAGTATTTTCTTGTGATGGCGGAGGGCTCCATTTTTGCATGGCTGGTGTTAGGTCAGCGTGTCCATGACAGGTACGTGCATGTGTTTGGGGTTCGGGAATTTGATTGGATTGGATGGCGTCTTGGTTCTCGGCATCGGCATGCATGCGAGTATGCATGCGACTTGTGGCCAGTGTTCGCTGTGGCTCTGTTCCCTGGAAGGAGCGGCCCGGAGACAATCCGGACAAGTTGCTGCCCTCCGTCATGTTTGATGGCAACCTATGCATGTTCCGTAGTACTTTACACTGGTTATTTGATCAACACATTTGTGGGTGTAATCTACATCACGTGGTTAAATACTGGCTTTACATTTACAATCACACAATAGTTATTTGTAAAAGCGTGTTCTGAAGTCCTCCAAGCTTCCCAAACTTCACAGATTCAGCTTCTCAATGTTGCTTCTAGAATCTAGCTTCACGAGTATCGGGCCTTCGGGGTGGCTTCTCACGAGAAGTTTTGGGAGTTGAGAGCTGGGGCATTGCCGAACAGGCCCTAAGTCGCCTACATTTGGAATTTGGGCCATTCGATTTTTTATTGAGCGAAGAAACTGTCGGGGGGGGGGGGGGGGGGGGGGGAGGAAGAAGCTTGCCAGAGAAGCTCCCCCACCATCTATCTTAGGGGTGTTAGGGCGGTGCAGGTTTGCCGGAGAAAATGTTTCATGGCCGGGGTTAGAGGGATGGCTGGTGGGGGGCGGCAGCACGGTGGTGGGGGAAGGGTGGGGTGGCGAGGCTGGCTCAGGAGCATCGCCGACTGAGGGATGGTGGCGGCTCGATGGTTTGAAGAAAGAAGACGATGGCTTGAGGTCGAAGACATTCATCTATACGTCTGTTTTCCATCGGATGGCTGAAACTAGTCAGCTGACCCAAATCACATTTTCAGTCGACTGGTTTCTAACTAGTCCCTTACAATCACATTGTTAATAATGTTATGATATATATTTTTCATTTAAGTGAGCTACAAAAAGTGAACCCGGTGCGACAGGATGCACTCGGTCCACATAAACAAAAGCGTATCAAAGGAATACTATTTCTTAACATAGTACAGGTGTAAACACTCATATATGCGCACATACACTCATTTTTATGAATGGATGCGCACACTCTACTCTTGAGACCGAGTCAACACGTTATCTTGAGATTGATGAAGTCATTACAGACGGCTCGTAGTCGATGGATTTTTTTTCTCCCATTGAATGAACATCGCCGAGAAACTTGCAATAAATTCAAGAAAAATGCGAGCACCGATGATCTATAATTTGCACTCTAATGGGCTGGTTCCACCACAGAAAATATAACCATCCGAGAGACAATCGGTTCGCAGCCAAAAAATAGTTAGAAAGGAAAGAACGGCCAAAGACGATGAAGAGCTCATCCGAAGGCCAAAATGCAGATTTTGGTAAGTGGATAAGACGAGAGCCAACTCAGCGAACCAGCTAAAACAGCCGTCGTGATCAGCTTCACCCTCCTCGCCATGGACTGCCCTTTTCATCCCTCAATTGTTGTCGCAGCATTCCAAGAATGCACATACGAACAGAACAAGTCACTGCCGAAGACGTTTCCTTCGCCTACCCAGACCCAGCAGTCCTTCGATACAAGCAACAGCTCGCCGTCGGCGTCCCTCCTCCAGTAGCGGCGCTATGACGCTGGCCGAGACACCGACGGACGCCCCCGTACAAGCGGCGCTGCTTCTCCCGGCTGCGGAAGCCGTGGCCCGGGGATGGCCACGTCGGAGGATAGCGTTGGGGGGCCCGTGGAGATCCGGGGCGCCGTACGCTAGACCAGTGCGAGGCGGCCGCGTCAGGGAGAAGGTTCAGTGGTGGGGCCGGCGTATCCGGAGATCCCACGGGATAAGGCGCGAAAGTGGAAAGGGTTGGATTCAGCTGGAGCTTTCTCACCTCGCTGGTTTTCCTTTCAAGCTTCCTTTCTCTCGATTGTTTTTTCGAGAAACACCCCATATATAGTATTAATCAATTTAAAAAGTGTTTTCCCTAAAAACACTTAAAAATGCTTACAATCGTTCATTACAGTATACGTCGCGCAGGGCGGAATACTATAAATAATAAAGGGTCTGTCTAGGACACATTTATGTTACATCTAATCTCATGTACACTCTGTTCGTGATCTATTTTTTTTGTCTTAGTTTTTTTATTTCTTGTTATTGCATTATATATTTGTGAGAACTTAGATGTGACATCCTTAAAAAACATCTAAATGTGAATTAGTCAAACTGAATAATAAAACCGCCAGACCTATTATCATAACCAAACTTAGCAATCTTATGAGCCGTCGTGTTTGACTGGCTATTGATCTTGAAGATCTTGAAATTATTTGCATGATGCTAAGCGCTTCCCTCTTAAAATCAATAAAAGAGGACCTGTTAAGAATATCATTTGCAAGATAGGAAACCACAAAGAAGCTATTAGATTCTACAATTATAGGTTTATTGAGACTGATACCGATATAGAGACCGGCAAAGCATACACAAAACTCCGCTTCATCAACACACATGCCTAGCCTAATAAAATCTTTAAAAGAAATGATGACTTAGCCGTATGATCTCTGGCAGTAACCCTCACGCTGGTAGCACTCATGCTCTCCACAAAGCAGGCATCAACATTGATCTTAATGACCTCAGACGAAAGAGGTTGTCAAGTCCCTAAATTCCTCGTTGAAATATCAACAGCCTCCTGGACATTCCTTCTACCTTTCTTGATCATATCCAATTGTTTACTGGAATAGCAGTCTGTGTATGAGTATGATATTCGTGCATGTATATTGTCTTTTGTATATTAAGCCCACCTCTCTAGTTTGTTGTATAGATTGAGGTAGAGACCCTATCTTGTATTTATATATACCGTATACATTGCACCAAGTTAATACATCGTGCAATTCATACATCCAATATGATATCAACTTTTTAGGTTTTCCTCTCGCTTCCGCCGCCGCCACGCGACCTCTCCGCGCTGCCGCGGCCACCACTACCCAGCTGCCTCGCTCCGCTGCTTTTCCTCTACGCTGCCGCAACGTCGCTAGCTAGCCAGCGTCCCGCTGACTTTTCTCCACGCCCGCGCTGTGTCGCTAGCTAGCTGGGAATCGATCCCGCTCGCACCGCGCCCAGCACCGCCAATCGCCCGCGTCGCTCCACCCATTCCCAACCCGCCGCCCGCTAACCCGCGCACCCGGCACCCAACCCCGCCGCCCGCTAACCCCGCTCGCCAGCTCACGATCGTCCAGCCACCCGCTCGCCAGCTCGCGCGATCGCCCAGACACGCAACTCGTCTGCCCGTGCGATCGTCCCCGCCAGCCCGCGCCGAGTCACCTCGCTTCGTCAGCCTCCGCTGCACTGCATCTGTGTCATCTAAAGCCGCCGCTGCCGCCGCGCCATGTCGTCAATTACCTCCTTTGCGTCCACCAACTCCAACCCGTTCGCCGACGCCAACCCTCCCGACGTCAACGACATCCGCAAGCTCAACATCTTCGAGCGGGTGCCGGTTCGTCTCTTTCAGGCGGACTCCTCCTACCACACATGAAAGACGTACTTCTCCCTCGTGCTCCGGGAGTACCATCTCATGGACCACGTGGACGGCACCGTCGACTCCAGCCTCATCCCCGAGTTTCACGACTGGTCCACCATCGACACCACGATCATCCGCTGGTTTTTCCTCACCATCATGCCCGACCTCTTCCAGACGGTCCTGATGGACGGTGATGATGCCTGCACCGTGTGGACCAAGATGAACGGGCTCTTCACCGACAACAAGCTCCAGCGTCGCGTTTTTCTGCAGCAAGAGTTCTTTGGGTGTCATCAGGACAACACCTCCATCGACGACTATTGTCGCCGCCTTAAGACTCTCGCTGACGAGCTTCGTGATATCGGCGCCAAGGTCGATGATGACCTCCTCCTCAGCACGCTCACTGTCGGGCTTAACGAGGACTTCGGTAACGCCGCGGGGAACCTCAGCCTCATCCCCAACTCGTCTTTCGCCAAGTTCGTTGCGTACCTCCGCTTGTAGGAGCGGCGGATGAAGCAGGTGAAGACGCGCGCCATCCACACCGCCCTCACCGCCGGTACCACCCGCGGCGGGCCTCCGACGCCTCCCGCTGCCCCGGCATCCCAACAGCATCATCAGGCACCCTTCCCGGTGCCCCAGCAGCCGGGGCTCCTGCCACTGCCGTACGGCCTGCCTGCGCCCCCCGCTCCTCCCGCTGAAAAGCGCCGCGGGGGCTGGCGCAGTGGCCGCCGCGGCGGACAGCAGCAGCACCAGCAGCCGCAGCAAGCTGGCCAGCAGCAGCAGCAGTTTTCGGCGCCGCAACCGCTCTAGGTGCCGCCCCCATGGGCCTCCGGCTGCAACCTGTGGACTGGTGTCGTCCATGCGTACACCATGCCAGTTCCATGGGCTCCTGCACCGACGCTTCCCGTGCCGCGCCCACCGGCGCACCAGGCGTACTACGCGGCTCCACAGCTGTACGGAGGATACCCACCGTCACAGATGAGCGGCGCCTACGGTCTCCCTGCGGCCCTGCCGCCGCCCTCGCCGGCCCTATCGCCGGCACCTTGGGATCCGGCGCTCCTCGCTGCGCTGCACGCTGCACCTAAGCCGAACAACTACACTGGAGGCGGTGATTGGTACATGGACATCGGGGCTACGGCTCACATGTTTGCTCATCCTGGTAATCTTGCCTCCTTCACTCCTGTCACCACCGACCGCCGCATCATTGTCGGTGACGGTTCCTCACTACCTATCACACATGTCGGGCACACTTCTTTTCCTTCTACTTCTATTCCTATTACTTTGTCTAACATTCTTGTGTCACCTCATCTTATTAAGAATCTTGTTTCCGTTCATTGTTTAACTCGTGAAAATCCTGTTACTGTTGAATTTGATGAGCTTGGCTTTTATGTCAAGGACGCTCGAACCAGGATGGTACTTCGCCGATGTGACAGCCTCGATGAGCTCTATCTGGTGCATCCGCCGTCCACCTCCACCACCGCACTGGTCGCTCTCTCCGCCGGCGTCGATCTCTATCACGCTCGTTTGGTTCATCCCAACCCCGTCACACTTTGTCATATTCTTAGGAGTTTCAGTTTCAGTTGTAATAAGATATAGGATCACACCTGTCATGCATGTTGTGTCGGCAAACATGTCCGCCTTCCGTTTAATAACTCCACCACCATAGCTTCTTCTCCTTTTCAGTTGATTCATAGCGATGTGTGGACCTCTCCGGTTCCTAGTAATTCGGGCTATTTATATTATCTGGTTATTCTTGATGACTATTCTCACTATGTGTGGACATTTCCTTTACGACGAAAGTCGGATGCACTCTCACTTTGTCGGCTTTTTACTCCTATGTTAGCACACAGTTTGGGCGTCCCATTCTTGCTCTTCAGACTGACAATGGAAAAGAGTTCGACAATCTTGCTTTCCGCACTTTTCTGTCGAACCACGACACCGTTTTTTGTCTCACATGCCCGTACACTTCACAGCAGAATGGTCGAGCCGAACGCGTCCTTCACACTCTGAACGACTGCGTTCGGAAGCTCCTGTTCCACGCTAATGTGCCGCCTCATTTTTGGCCGGATGCACTCACTACTGCTTCACTTCTCCTCAACCTAGGTTAATTGTTTTTTCGAGAAACACCCCCATATATAGTATTAATCAATTTAAAAAGTGTTTTCCCTAAAAAAACACTTAAAAGTGCTTACAATTGTTCATTACAACATACGCCACGCAGGGTGAAATACTATAATAAATAAAACCGTCGGACCTATTATCATAACTAAACTTAGCAATCTTATGAGCCGTCGTGTTTGACTGGCTATTGATCTTGAAGATCTCGAAATTATTTGCATAATGCTAAGCGCTTCCCTCTTAATATCAACAAAAGGGGACCTGTTAAGAATATCATTTGCAAGATAGGAAACCACGAAGGAGCTATTAGATTCTACAATTACGGGTTTATTGAGACTGATACCGATATAGAGACTGGCAAGGCACACACAAAACTCCGCTTCATCAACACACGTGCTGTTGGGGAACGTTGCAGAAAACAAAAATTTTCCTACGGTTTCACCAAGATCCATCTATGAGTTCATCTAGCAACGAGTGATCGGATTGCATCTACATACCTTTGTAGATCACGCGCGGAAGCGTTCAAAGAACGGGGATGAGGAAGTCGTACTCGACGTGATCCAAATCACCGGAGATCCTAGCACCGAACGGACGGCACCTCCGCGTTCAACACACGTACGGTCAGTGTGACGTCTCCTCCTTCTTGATCCAGCAAGGGGGAGGAGAGGTTGATGAAGATCCAGCAGCACGACGGCGTGGTGGTGGATGCAGGGGTCACCGCAGCAGGGCTTCGCCGTTCTACTGCGAGAGGGAGAGGTGTAGCAGGGGAGAGGGAGGCGCCAAGACTCAAGGGTGTGGCTGCCCCTCCCTCCCCCCTTTATATAGGCTTCCCTAGGGGGGGCGCCAGCCCTAGGAGATGGGATCTCCTAGGGGGGGGGCGGCCAAGGGTGGAGTAGCCCCCAAGGCAAGTGGGGCGCCCCCACCCTAGGGTTTCCAACCCTAGGCGTAGGGGGTGGGCCAAGGGGGCGCACCAGCCCACTATGGGCTGGTTCCCCTCCCCACTTCAGCCCATGGGGCCCTCCGAGATGGGTGGCCCCACCCGGTGGACCCCCGGGACCCTTCCGGTGGTCCCGGTACAATACCGGTGACCCCCGAAACTCTCCCGATGGCCGAAACTGCACTTCCTATATATAATTCTTCACCTCCGGACCATTCCGGAACTCATCGTGACGTCCGGGATCTCATCCGGGACTCCGAACAACTTTCGGGTTACTGCATATTCATATCTCTACAACCCTAGCGTCACCGAACCGTAAGTGTGTAGACCCTATGGGTTCGGGAGACATGTAGACATGACCGAGATGGCTCTCCGGTCAATAACCAACAACGGGATCTGGATACCCATGTTGGCTCCCACATGCTCCTCGATGATCTCATCGGATGAACCACGATGTCGAGGATTCAAGCAACCCCGTATACAATTCCCTTTGTCAATCGGTATGTTACTTGCCCGAGATTCGATCGTCGGTATCCCAATACCTCGTTCAATCTCATTACCGGCAAGTCACTTTACTCGTACCGTAATGCATGATCCCGTGACAAGACACTTGGTCACTTTGAGCTCATTATGATGATGCATTACCAAGTGGGCCCAGAGATACCTCTCCATTATACGGAGTTACAAATCCCAGTCTTGATCCGTGTCAACCCAACAGACACTTTCGGAGATACCCGTAGTATACCTTTATAGTCACCCAGTTACGTTGTGACGTTTAGTACACCCAAAGCACTCCTACGGTATCCGGGAGTTACACGATCTCATGGTCTAAGGAAAAGATACTTGACATTGGAAAAACTCTAGCAAACGAACTATAGGATCTTGTGCTATGTTTAGGATCGGGTCTTGTCCATCACATCATTCTCCTAATGATGTGATCTCGTTATCAATGACATCCAATGTCCATAGTCAGGAAACCATGACTATCTATTGATCAACGAGCTAGTCAACTAGAGGCTTACTAGGGACATGTTGGTGTCTATGTATTCACACATGTATTACGATTTCCGGATAACACAATTATAGCATGAATAAAAGACAATTATCATGAACAAGGAAATATAATAATAATCCTTTTATTATTGCCTCTAGGGCATATTTCCAACAGTCTCCCACTTGCACTAGAGTCAATAATCTAGTTACATTGTGATGAATCGAACACCCATGGAATTCTGGTGTTGATCATGTTTTGCTCTAGGGAGAGGTTTAGTCAACGGATCTGCTACATTCAGGTCCATATATACTTTACAAATATCTATGTCTCCATCTTGAACATTTTCACAAATGGAGTTGAAGCGACGCTTGATGTGCCTGGTCTTCTTGTGAAACCTGGGCTCCTTGGCAAGTGCAATAGCTCCAGTGTTGTCACAGAAGAGTTTGATCGGCCCCGACGCATTGGGTATGACTCCTAGGTCGGTGATGAACTCCTTCACCCAAATTGCTTCATGCGCTGCCTCCGAGGCTGCCATGTACTCCGCTTCACATGTAGATCCCGCCACGACGCTCTGCTTGCAACTGCACCAGCTTACTGCCCCACCATTCAAAATATACATGTATCCGGTTTGTGACTTAGAGTCATCCAGATCTGTGTCGAAGCTAGCGTCGACGTAACCATTTACGACGAGCTCTTCATCACCTCCATAAACGAGAAACATTTCCTTAGTCCTTTTCAGGTACTTCAGGATATTCTTGACCGCTGTCCAGTGTTCCTTGCCGGGATTACTTTGGTACCTACCTACCAAACTTACGGCAAGGTTTACATCAGGTCTGGTACACAGCATGGCATACATAATAGAACCTATGGCTGAGGCATAGGGGATGACACTCATCTCTTCTATATCTTCTGCCGTGGTCGGACATTGAGCTGAGCTCAATTTCACACCTCGCAACACAGGCAAGAACCCCTTCTTAGACTGATCCATATTGAACTTCTTCAATATCTTATCAAGGTATGTGCTTTGTGAAAGACCTACGAGGCGTCTTGATCTGTCTCTATAGATCTTGATGCCTAATATATAAGCAGCTTCTCCAAGGTCCTTCATTGAAAAACTCTTATTCAAGTAGGCCTTAATGCTGTCCAAAAGCTCTATATCATTTCCCATCAAAAGTATGTCATCCACATATAATATGAGAAATGCTACAGAGCTCCCACTCACTTTCTTGTAAACGCAGGCTTCTCCATAAGTCTGCATAAACCCAAACACTTTGATCATCTCATCAAAGCAAATATTCCAACTCCGAGATGCTTGCACCAGCCCATAAATGGATCGCTGGAGCTTGCATACCTTGTCAGCATTCTTAGGATCGACAAAACCTTCCGACTGCATCATATACAATTCTTCCTTAAGGAAACCATTAAGGAATGCCGTTTTGACGTCCATTTGCCATATCTCATAATCATAGAATGCGGCAATTGCTAACATGATTCGGACGGACTTCAGCTTCGCTACCGGTGAGAAAGTCTCATCGTAGTCAACCCCTTGAACTTGTCGATAACCCTTAGCGACAAGCCGAGCTTTATAGATGGTAACATTACCATCCGCGTCTGTCTTCTTTTTAAAGATCCATTTATTTTCTATGGCTCGCCGCTCAACGGGCAAGTCAGTCAAAGTCCATACTTCGTTTTCATACATGGATCCTATCTCGGATTTCATGGCTTCCAGCCATTTGTCGGAATCCGGGCCCGCCATCGCTTCTTCATAGTTCGAAGGTTCACCGTTGTCTAACAACATGATTTCCAAGACAGGGTTGCCGTACCACTCTGGTGCGGAACGTGTCCTTGTGGACCTACGAAGTTCAGTAGCAACTTGATCTGAAGTTTCATGATCATCATTAACTTCCTCTCTAGTCGGTGCAGGCACCTCAGGAACATTTTCTTGAGTTGCGCCATTTTCCGGTTCAAGAGGTAATACTTCATCAAGTTCTACTTTCCTCCCACTTACTTCTTTCGAGAGAAACTCCTTCTCTAGAAAGGATCCATTCTTGGCAACAAAGATCTTGCCTTCGGATCTGAGGTAGAAGGTATACCCAATAGTTTCTTTAGGGTATCCTATGAAGACGCATTTTTCCGACTTGGGTTCGAGCTTTTCAGGTTGAAGTTTCTTGACATAAGCATCGCATCCCCAAACTTTTAGAAAAGACAGCTTAGGTTTCTTCCCAAACCATAATTCATACGGTGTCGTCTCAACGGATTTCGACGGAGCCCTATTTAAAGTGAATGCGGCAGTCTCTAAAGCATAGCCCCAAAATGATAGCGGTAAATCGGTAAGAGACATCATAGATCGCACCATATCTAATAGAGTGCGATTACGATGTTCGGACACACCATTACGCTGAGGTGTTCCAGGCGGCGTCAGTTGTGAAACTATTCCACATTTTCTTAAGTGTGCCAAACTCGTGAATCAAGTATTCTCCTCCACGATCTGATCGCAAGAACTTGATTTTCCTGTCACATTGATTCTCAACCTCACTCTGAAATTCCTTGAACTTTTCAAAGGTCTCAGACTTGTGTTTCATTAAATAGACATACCCATATCTACTCAAGTCATCAGTGAGGGTGAGAACATAACGATAGCCACCGCGAGCCTCAACACTCATTGGACCGCACACATCAGTATGTATGATTTCCAATAAGTTGATTGCTCGCTCCATTGTTCCTGAGAACGGAGTCTTGGTCATTTTACCCATGAGGCATGGTTCGCACGTGTCAAATGATTCGTAATCAAGAGACTCTAAAAGTCCATCTGCATGGAGCTTCTTCATGCGTTTGACACCTATGTGACCAAGGCGGCAGTGCCACAAGTATGTGGGACTATCATTATCAACCTTACATCTTTTGGTACTCACACTATGAATATGTGTAGCATTACGCTCGAGATTCATTAAGAATAAACCATTCACCATCGGAGCATGACCATAAAACATATCTCTCATATAAATAGAACAACCATTATTCTCGGATTTAAATGAGTAGCCATCTCGTATTAAACGAGATCCTGATACAATGTTCATGCTCAAACTTGGCACTAAATAACAATTATTGAGGTTCAAAACTAATCCCGTAGGTAAATGTAGAGGTAGCGTGCCGACGACGATCACATCGACCTTGGAACCATTCCCGACGCGCATCGTCACCTCGTCCTTCGCCAGTCTCCGCTTATTCCGCAGCTCCTGCTTTGAGTTACAAATGTGAGCAACCGCACCGGTATCAAATACCCAGGAGCTACTACGAGTACTAGTAAGGTACACATCAATTACATGTATATCACATATACCTTTCATGATGCCGACCTTCTTGTCCGCTAAGTATTTGGGGCAGTTCCGCTTCCAGTGACCACTTCCCTTGCAATAAAAGCACTCGGTCTCGGGCTTGGGTCCATTCTTTGGCTTCTTACCGGCAGCTTGCTTACCGGGCGCGGCAACTCCCTTGCCGTCCTTCTTGAAGTTCTTCTTACCCTTGCCCTTTTTGAACTTAGTGGTTTTATTCACCATCAACACTTGATGTTCCTTTTTGACTTCTACCTCTACTGATTTCAGCATTGCAAATACTTCAGGAATGGTCTTTTCCATCCCCTGCATATTGAAGTTCATCACAAAGCTCTTGTAGCTCGGTGGAAGCGACTGAAGGATTCTGTCAATGACCGCGTCATCCGGGAGATTAACTCCCAGCTGAGTCAAGCGGTTATGTAACCCTGACATAGTGAGTATGTGCTCACTGACAGAACTATGTTCCTCCATCTTACAGCTGAAGAACTTGTCGGAGACTTCATATCTCTCGACCCGGGCATGAGCTTGAAAAACCATTTTCAGCTCTTCAAACATCTCATATGCTCCGTGTCTCTCAAAACATTTTTGGAGCCCTGGTTCTAAGCTGTAAAGCATGCCGCACTGAACGAGGGAGTAATCATCGGTACGTGTCTGCCAAGCGTTCATAACGTCTTGTTCTGCAGGAAGAACAGGTGCTTCACCTAGCGGTGTTTGTAGGACATAATCTTTCTTGGCAGCTATGAGGATGATCCTCAGGTTCCGGACCCAGTCCATATAGTTGCTGCCATCGTCTTTCAGCTTGGTTTTCTCTAGGAACGCGTTGAAGTTGAGGACAACGTTGGCCATTTGATCTACAATACATGTTGTAAAGATTTTAGACTAAGTTCATGATAATTAAGTTCATCTAAATCAAATTATTCAATGAACTCCCACTCAGATAGACATCCCTCCAGTCATCTAAGTATAACATGATCCGAGTTAACTAGGCCGTGTCCGATCATCACGTGAGACGGACTAGCCAACATCGGCGAACATCTTCATGTTGATCGTATCTTCTATATGACTCATGCTCGACCTTTCGGTCTTCTGTGTTCCGAGGCCATGTCTGTACATGCTAGGCTCGTCAAGTCAACCTAAGTGTTTGCATGTGTAAATCTGTCTTACACCCGTTGTATGTGAACGTTGGAATCTATCACACCCGATCATAACATGGTGCTTCGAAACAACGAACTGTCGCAACGGTGCACAGTTAGGGGGAACACTTTCTTGAAATTATTATGAGGGATCATCTTATTTACTACCGTCGTTCTAAGTAAACAAGATGCAAAAACATGATAAACATCACATGCAATCAAATAATAATAGTGACATGATATGGCCAATATCACATAGCTCCTTTGATCTCCATCTTGGGGCTCCATGATCATCTTGTCACCGGCATGACACCATGATCTCCATCATCGTGTCTCCATGAAGTTGCTCGCCAACTATTACTTCTACTACTATGGCTAACACGTTTAGCAATAAAGTAAAGTAATTTACATGGCGTTTCTCAATGACACGCAGGTCATACAAAAAATAAAGACAACTCCTATGGCTCCTGCCGGTTGTCATACTCATCGACATGCAAGTCGTGATTCCTATTACAATAGCATGAACATCTCATACATCACATATATATCATTCATCATTCATCACAACTTTGGCCATATCACATCACAAAACACTTGCTGCAAAAACAAGTTAGACGTCCTCTAATTGTTGTTGCAAGTTTTATGTGGCTGCAATAGGGTTCTAGCAAGAACGTTTTCTTACCTACGTGAAAGCCACAACGTGATTTGTCAACTTCTATTTACCCTTCATAAGGACCCTTTTCATCGAATCAGCTCCAACTAAAGTGGGAGAGACAGACACCCGCCAGCCACCTTATGCAACTAGTGCATGTCAGTCGGTGGAACCGGTCTCACGTAAGCGTACGTGTAAGGTTGGTCCGGGCCGCTTCATCCCACAATACTGCTGAAGCAAAATAAGACTAGTAGCAGCAAGAAAGTTGACAACATCTATGCCCACAACAAATTGTGTTCTACTCGTGCAAAGAGAACTACGCATAGACCTAGCTCATGATGCCACTGTTGGGGAACGTTGCAGAAAACAAAAATTTTCCTACGGTTTCACCAAGATCCATCTATGAGTTCATCTAGCAACGAGTGATCGGATTGCATCTACATACCTTTGTAGATCACGCGCGGAAGCGTTCAAAGAACGGGGATGAGGAAGTCGTACTCGACGTGATCCAAATCACCAGAGATCCTAGCGCCGAACGGACGGCACCTCCGCGTTCAACACACGTACGGTCAGCGTGACGTCTCCTCCTTCTTGATCCAGAAAGGGGGGGAGGAGAGGTTGATGAAGATCGAGCAGCACGACGGCGTGGTGGTGGATGCAAGGGTCACCGCAGCAGGGCTTCGCCGTTCTACTGCGAGAGGGAGAGGTGTAGCAGGGGAGAGGGAGGCGCCAAGACTCAAGGGTGTGGCTGCCCCTCCCTCCCCCCTTTATATAGGCTCCCCTAGGGGGGCGCCGGCCCTAGGAGATGGGATCTCCTAGAGGGGCGGCGGCCAAGGGTGGAGTAGCCCCCAAGGCAAGTGGGGCGCCCCCCCACCCTAGGGTTTCCAACCCTAGGCGCAGGGGGTGGGCCAAGGGGGCGCATCAGCCCACTATGGGCTGGTTCCCCTCCCCACTTCAGCCCATGGGGCCCTCCGGGATGGGTGGCCCCACCCGGTGGACCCCCGGGACCCTTCCGGTGGTCCCGGTACAATACCGGTGACCCCCGAAACTCTCCCGATGGCCGAAACTGCACTTCCTATATATAATTCTTCACCTCCGGACCATTCCGGAACTCATCGTGACGTCCGGGATCTCATCTGGGACTCCGAACAACTTTTGGGTTACTGCATATTCATATCTCTACAACCCTAGCGTCACTGAACCTTAAGTGTGTAGACCCTATGGGTTCGGGAGACATGTAGACATGACCGAGATGGCTCTCCGGTCAATAACCAACAACGGGATCTGGATACCCATGTTGGCTCCCACATGCTCCTCGATGATCTCATCGGATGAACCACGATGTCGAGGATTCAAGCAACCCCGTATACAATTCCCTTTGTCAATCGGTATGTTACTTGCCCGAGATTCGATCGTCGGTATCCCAATACCTCGTTCAATCTCGTTACCGGCAAGTCACTTTACTCGTACCGTAATGCATGATCCCGTGACCAGACACTTGGTCACTTTGAGCTCATTATGATGATGCATTACCGAGTGGGCCCAGAGATACCTCTCCGTTATACGGAGTGACAAATCCCAGTCTTGATCCGTGTCAACCCAACAGACACTTTCGGAGATACCCGTAGTATACCTTTATAGTCACCCAGTTACGTTGTGACGTTTAGTACACCCAAAGCACTCCTACGGTATCCGGGAGTTACACGATCTCATGGTCTAAGGAAAAGATACTTGACATTGGAAAAACTCTAGCAAACGAACTATACGATCTTGTGCTATGTTTAGGACCGGGTCTTGTCCATCACATCATTCTCCTAATGATGTGATCTCGTTATCAATGACATCCAATGTCCATAGTCAGGAAACCATGACTATCTATTGATCAACGAGCTAGTCAACTAGAGGCTTACTAGGGACATGTTGGTGTCTATGTATTCACACATGTATTACGATTTCCGGATAACACAATTATAGCATGAATAAAAGACAATTATCATGAACAAGGAAATATAATAATAATCCTTTTATTATTGCCTCTAGGGCATATTTCCAACACGTGCATGGTCCAATAAAATCCCAAGAAGAAATGATAACTTGGCAGTACGATCTCTGGCAGTAACTCCCACATTGGCAGCACTCATGCTCTCCACAAAGTAGGCGTCAACGTTAATCTTAATGACCTCAGATGAAGGAGGTTGCCAAGTCCCTAAATTCCTCGCTGAAATATCAGCGGCCTCCTGGACATCCACCACCCCCTTACCATTCTTACTCATATCCAATTGTTTACTGAAATGATAGGATGTGTAAGATGCCCAATAGCTTTCCAGAAAAAGAGCACGGAAGAGAAAGATTCCTTCCCTTTATCAAAAAATAGATAATTCCTTAAATGGCAAGCTCTCTAAAAATGAATAATTCAACTGATCCAAAGAACAAGGAGACTGTCTGGACCTGAGAAATTAAAGATATTTTCTTTCGGAATATTCCACACATCCCTCATAGACAAACGACGAGCACGAGCCTTCAGACACATCACTAGTGCATGCTAAATATTTTCTTATTTAATGCCACAAATAGAGCAAATAGCACGGTCGGTTTGGTGGTTAGAATCTCTATTAATGTGAACCGCCAAACTATTTAAAGCCGCTCGCCAGGCAAAAATCCTGATATTTTGTGGGGCATTCGCCTTCCAAATAATAACCCAAAGCCTTCTCTCCCCATTCACAACACCATTGGTTTGCCTAAGATCTTTCTTGCAATCCTTGAGATTCAACGTCAATTTATACGCACTCCTAATAGAAAACAACCCATTCTTTTCAAAGTGCCATGTAAGAAAATCACCATCCCTCGAGGATTGAATATGTATCTTTAAGATCTCCTCGGTGTCGTGTGGATAGAACAACTGTTTTATCAGACTCACATCCCATCTTCTCGAACCGCTCATGAATCAGTCAAACACCCATTCCTTTCTAAACTTTTAAGGCCAAAATTCCTGGGCATCCAGTTATCTCTCCAAATATCAATATTAGCTCCATCAACCACTCTCCAGATGACACCTTGTTTAAGCAGATCCAACCAATGCAGAATACCTTGCCATGTAACTAAAGTCGACTGCGGAAACACGGTGTCTAGAAGATGTCCATGGGGTAATACTTGGCCTTCACCACCTTTGCAAGACTCCGGGAACACCAACAACCACCATGAATGCAGCCTGCTTAGCAAGGAGAACTTGATTAAATAGTCTAAAATCGCGAAAACCCATACGATCCTCGCCTTCTGGTCTTGTCTTTTTATCCCAAGCAAGCCAGTGTGTTTTCCTCCTATTTTCTTCATCGCCCAGCCAGAAATTCCTAATAAGTTATGCTAGCTATTCACAAATAGATGCTGGAAATTTAAGAATACCCAAGGCATACACCGAAAGATCCTGGACTGCTGATTTAATCTGAATTTCCTTTTCCCCACTCAACGCATATTTTTCAATCAAGTCTGAGAGTCTTTTTAGTGCTTTATCTTTGGTATACTGGAATTTGCCATCCTTCAGTGTTCCTTCATGCACTGATAGTCCAAGATATTTATCCTTGAAACCATCTGCAGCAATCTGAAGGACTACCATGATTGACACTTGATCTTCTAACGTGTAATTCTTTCGAAACAGAAATGAACACTTATCTAAACTCAATAACTACCTAGTCCCCTCCTCATGGATCGTAAAAATATTTTTAATGGTCAACGCTTGATTCAAAGATCCCTTAAAAAATAGAAGGCTATCATCAACAAACAGCAAATGAGATATACCTAGGCCGCTTTCGCTTAAACGAAATTTTGTAGAGCACCTCTTTCACATGCGTCTTGGAGTGACGATGAGAGAGCCTCCGCCACGAATAGGAACAAGTACAGTGATAATGGATCCCCCTGCCCGAGACCTCGAGATGAAACAAAGGAATCTAGAAGTTTTCCATTAAAACGCCTCGAGAAGGTGATATAGCTTATAAGAGCAACTCTAGTAGATTCCGCAAAAACTGTATATGGTTCCCCCTAAAACGGATATGCCGTAATGCGCGACATCGGGCAAAATAGACCCCCTAGCGATTGTTAACATTTACCAACCTCCCCTGCTAGGGGCATGTGAGTTGTGCTTTATTCGAGGGCTACTAGAATTTTGTAATACATATTTGAGTTCTTTATGACTAATGTGAGTATTTTGGTCTACATGCACTTCCATCATTCATATTTTGCTAGCCTCTTTGGTGTCGTGCATTACCCACTGTCACATTCAGACATGGTGCATACTTGCCAGTGATCCCTGTGAGATGATATGCTCTCTCACACATAAATCTCATTATATATTTTCAAAACAACCACCATACCTACCTATTATAGCATTTCCATAGCCATTCCGAGATATATTGCCATGCAACTTCGATTGTTACTATCATTACTTGACTTCAACATTCATTGTCATTTTGCTTTGCATGATCATAGAGCTAACATGATATTTGTGGCAGTGCAACCATTTATCATTGATACATGTTACGCTAGATCATTGCACATCTTTGTACACCGCCAGAGGCATTCATATATAGTCATCATATCGTTTCATATTATGAGTTGTAAGCAAAATAAAAGTGTGATGCATTTCCAGAGTGTGCCCTACTAGTGAGGAAAAAGTAGGAGGCCCATGATTCCTAGAAAAAGAGGGGATGGGGACAATGAGCTCAAGAAAATAGGCCCAAAAAGAGCCCAAAAAATAAGAGAAAAAGAGAGAGGGGGTGCACTACTATCCTTTACCACACTTGTGCTTCAAAGTAGCACCATGTTTACCGTATAGAGAGTTCTCATATTATTCTTTTCATATGCTAGTGGGATTTTTAAATTAGAGAACTTGGCTTGTATATTCTGATGGCGAGCTTCCTCAAAAAGCTCAAGGTCTTCATGAGCAAGCAAGTTGGATGCACACCCACTTAGATTCATTAGGAGAGCTTTCATACACTTATAGCTCTAGTGCATCCATCGTATGGTAATCCCTACTCTTTGCATTAACATCGATCTTAAGGTCTCTCCCTTGCCTAATGATCAAGATGCATTGATGTGAGACTTTCTTATATTTTTGTCCTCTCAATTGAAACCCCATCATCATTCTATTCGCCATCCAAAGTGCTAAGACCATGGCTCACGCTCAATTATTACGTGCAAGTTGAAAGATGAACCGAGAAAAGTATTATTTAATTGCTTGGTTTGGCGTCGGGCACTACAAGGATTCAGGTCTGTTGCAACAAAATCGTTCATCGCAATACATGCCGATTTGTGGCGATAAATACCTATTGCCACGAAACAACATTCGTTGACAGCCGTTGCGACTATATACATGGTAATAGGTTATTGCCACAAAATAGCAATTGTGGCAATAAAGTGTGCAATTGCAACAGCCATGTGGGAAGTTGCCACATGTTTTCTCGTGGCAACACTCACCTGATGCCACAATTTGCTTTGTGGAGATAGCTTTAATGCAACATGTAACGAATCATGGCGACTGTAGCTTGTGGCGATAGACATTTGTGGCAACAACCTATGCCAACGATGTTCGTTTCGTGGCGCATACTCTTCCATGGCAATAGTCAATTGTGGCAAGAAATTATGGCAAAAATCTTTGTTTTCGTGGCATTAGGCATTTTGCTACGAACCGCTACACTTGTGGCATTAACTGTTGGGGAACGCAGTAATTTCAAAAAAAAAATCTACGCATACGCAAGAACATGGTGATGCATAGCAACGAGAGGGGAGAGTATCGTCTATGTACCCTCGTAGACTGTAAGCAGAAGCGTTATGACAACGCGGTTGATGTAGTCGTACGTCTTCACGATCGACCGATCTAGTACCGAAGATACGACACCTCCGCGATCTGCACACGTTCGGCTCGGTGACGTCCCACGAACTCACGATCCAGTAGAGCTTCGAGGGAGAGCTTTGTCAGCACGACGACGTGATGACGGTGATGATGTTGCTACCGGAACAGGGCTTCGCCTAAGGACCGCTATGATATTACCGAGGTGGATTATGGTGGAGGGGGGCACCGCACATGGCTAAAGATCAATGATCAACTTGTGTGTCTATGGGGTGCCTCACTCCCCCATATATAAAGGAGTGGAGGAGGGGAGGGGCTGGCCCTCTCTATGGCGCGCCCTAGGGGAGTCCTACTCCCACCGGGAGTAGGATTCCCCCTTGCATGTAGTAGGAGTAGGAAAGAAGGAAGGGGAGTAGAGGAGAAAGGAAAGGGGGGCCCTCCCAATTCGGATTGGGCTAGGGGGGCATGCCTCCCACCTTTTTCCTCCCTCTCCTCTTTTCCACTAAGGCCCAATAAGGCCCATATACTCCCCGGGGGGTTCCGGTAACCTCCCGGTACTCTGGAAAATGCCCGAACTCATCCGGAACCATTCCGCTGTCCAAACATAGGCTTCCAATATATCAATCTTTATGTCTCGACCATTTCGAGACTCCTCGTCATGTCCGTGATCAAATCCGGGACTCCGAACTACCTTCGGTACATCAAAACACATAAACTCGTAATACCGATCGTCACCGGATGTTAAGCGTGCGGACCCTACGGGTTCGAGTACTATGTAGACATGACCGAGACATGTCTCCGGTCAATAACCAATAGCGGAACCTGGATGCTCATATTGGTTCCTACATATTCTACGAAGATCTTTATCGGTCAAACCGCATAACGATATACGCTGTTCCCTTTGTCATCGGTATGTTACTTGCTCGAGATTCGATCGTCAGTATCTCAGTACCTAGTTCAATATCGTTACCGGCAAGTCTCTTTACTCGTTCTATAATGCTACATCTCGTAACTAATTCATTAGCTACATTGCTTGCAAGGAATATAGTGATGTACATTACCGAGAGGGCCCAGAGATACCTCTCCGACAATCGGAGTGACAATTCCTAATCTTGATCCATGCCAACTCAACAAACACCATCGGAGACACATGTAGAGCACCTTTATAATCACCTAGTTACGTTGTGATGTTTGGCAGCACACAAAGTGTTCCTCCGGTATTCGGGAGTTGCATGGTCTCATAGTCATAGGAACATGTATAGTTATGGAGAACTCAATAGCAACAAACTAAGCGATCATCGTGCTAAGCTAACGGATGGGTAAAGTCAATCACATCATTCTCTAATGATGTGATCCTGTTAATCCAATGACAACTCATGTCTATGGTTAGGAAACATAACCATCATTGATTCAACAAGCTAGTCAAGTAGAGGCAAACTAGTGACACTCTGTTTGTCTATGTATTCACACATGTACTAAGTTTCCGGTTAATACAATTCTAGCATGAATAATAAACATTTATCATGATATAAGGAAATAGAAATAACAACTTTATTATTGCCTCTAGGGCATATTTCCTTCAGTCTCCCACTTGCACTAGAGTCAATAATCTAGATTACATTGTAATGATTCTAACACCCATGGAGTCTTGGTGATGAACATGTTTTGCTCGTGAGAGAGGCTTAGTCAACTGGTCTGCAACATTCAGATCCGTATGTATCTTGCAAATCTCTGTGTCTCCCTCCTTGACTTGATCACGAATGGAATTGAAGTGTCTCTTGATGTGCTTGGTTCTATTGTGAAATCTGGATTCCTTTGCCAAGGCAATTGCACCAGTATTGTCCCAAAAGATTTTCATTAGACCTGATGCACTAGGTATGACACCTAGATCGGATATGAACTCCTTCATCTAGACTCCTTCATTTGCTGCTTCCGAAGTAGCTATGTATTCCGCTTCACATGTAGATCCCGCCACAACGCTCTGCTTGGAACTGCACCAACTAACAGCTCCGCCATTCAATAAAAACATGTATCCGGTTTGTGACTTAGAGTCATACGGATCAGTGTCAAAGCTTGCATCGACGTAACCGTTTACGATGAGCTCTTTGTCACCTCCATATACGAGAAACATATCCTTAGTCCTTTTCAGGTATTTCAGGATGTTCTTGACCATTGTCCAGTGATCCACTCCTGGATTACTTTGGTACCTCCCTGCTAAACTTATAGCAAGGCACACATCAGGTCTGGTACACAACATTGCATACATGATAGAGCCTATGGCTGAAGCATAGGGAACACCTTTCATTTTCTCTCTATATTCTGTAGTGGTCGGGCATTGAGTCTGACTCAACTTCACACCTTGTAATACAAGCAAGAACCATTTCTTTGCTTGATCCATTTTGAACTTCTTCAAAACTTTATCAAGGTATGTGCTTTGTGAAAGTCCAATTAAGCGTCTTGATCTATCTCTATAGATCTTGATGCCCAATATATAAGCAGCTTCACCGATGTTTTTCATTGAAAAATTCTTATTCAAGTATCCTTTTATGCTATTCAGAAATTCAGTATCATTTCCGATCAACAATATGTCATCTACATATAATATCAGAAATGCTACGGAGCTCCCACTCACTTTCTTGTAAATACAGGCTTCTCCAAAAGTTTGTATAAAACCATATGCTTTGATCACACTGTCAAAGCATATATTCCAACTCCGAGAGGCTTGCACCAGTCCATAAATGGATCGCTGGAGGTTGCACACTTTGTTAGCACCTTTTGGATCGACAAAACCTTCTGGTTGCATCATATACAACTCTTCTTTAAGGTATCCATTAAGGAATGCAGTTTTGACATCCATTTGCCAAATTTCATAATCATAAAATGCGACAATTGCTAACATGATCCGGGCGGAATTAAGCATCGCTAGGGTGAGAAAGTCTCATTGTAGTCAACTCCTTGAACTTGTCGAAAACCTTTCATAATAATTCGAGCTTTGTAGATAGTAACATTACCGTCAGTGTCAGTCTTGTTCTTGAATATCCATTTATTCTCTATGGTCTGCCGATCATCGGGCAAGTCAACGAAAGTCCACACTTTGTTCTCATACATGGATCCCATCTCAGATTTCATGGCTTCTAGCTATTTTGCAGAATCTGGGCTCATCATCGCTTCCTCATAGTTCGTAGGTTCATCATGGTTAAGTAACATGACTTCCGGAACATGATTACCATACCACTCTGGTGCGGATCTTACTCTAGTTGACCTATGAGGTTTGGTAGTAACTTGATCAGAAGTTTCACTAGCTTCCTCACTTACTGGTGTAGGAATCACTGGAACTGATTTCAGTGATGAACTACTTTCCAATAAGGAAGAAGGTACAATTACCTCGTCGAGTTCTACTTTCCTCCCACTCAATTGTTTTGAGAGAAACTCCTTCTCTAGAAAGGATCCATTCTTAGCAACGAATATCTTGCCTTCGGATCTGTGATAGAAGGTGTACCCAATAGTCTCCTTTGGGTATCCTATGAAGACACATTTCTTCGATTTGGGTTCGAGCTTATCAGGTTGAAGCTTTTTCACATAAGCATTGCAGCCCCAAACTTTAAGAAACGACAATTTGGGTTTCTTGCCAAACCACAGTTCATAAGGTGTCGTCTCGACGGATTTAGATGGTGCCCTATTTAACGTGAACGCAACCGTCTCTAAAGCATAACCCCAAAATGATAGTGGTAAATCAGTGAGAGACATCATAGATCGCATCATATCTAGTAAAGTACGATTACGATGTTCGGACACACCATTATGCTGTGGTGTTCCAGGTGGCGTGAGTTGCGAAACTATTCCGCATTGTTTCAAATGAAGTCCAAACTCATAAATCAAATATTCGCCTCCACGATCAGATCGTAGAAACATGATTTTCTTTTTACAATGATTTTCCACTTCACTCTGAAATTCTTTGAACTTTTCAAATGTTTTAGACTTATGTTTCATCAAGTAGATATACCCATATCTGCTCAAATCATCTGTGAAGGTGAGAAAATAACGATATCCGCCGCGAGCTTCAATGTTCATTGGACCACATACATCAATATGTATAATTTCCAATAACTCTATTGCTCGCTCCATTGTTCCGGAGAACGGAGTTTTAGTCATCTTACCCACGAGGCATGGTTCGCAAGTACCAAGTGATTCATAATCAAGTGATTCCAGAAGTCCATCAGAATGGAGTTTCTTCATGCACTTTACACCAATATGACCTAAATGGCAGTGCCACAAATAAGTTGCACTATCATTATCAACTCTACATCTTTTGGCTTCAATACTATGAACATGTGTATCACTACTATCAAGATTTAGTAAAAATAGACCACTCATCAGGGGTGCACGACCATAAAAGATATTACTCATATAAATAGAACAACCATTATTCTCTGATTTAAATGAATAACCGTCTCGCATCAAAGAAGATACAGATATAATGTTCATGCTCAACGCTGGCACCAAATAACAATTATTTAGGTCTAAAACTAACCCCGAAGGTAGATGTAGAGGTAGCGTGCCGACGACGATCACATCGACTTTGGAACCATTTCCCACGCGCATCGTCACCTCGTCCTTAGCCAATCTTCGCTTAATCCGTAGCCCATGTTTCGAGTTGCAAATGTTAGCAACTGAACCAGTATCAAATACCCAGGCACTACTGCGAGCATTAGTAAGGTACACATCAATAACATGTATATCAAATATACCATTCACTTTGCCATCCTTCTTCTCTGCCAAATACTTGGGGCAGTTCCGCTTCCAGTGAGTTCCTTTGCAGTAGAAGCACTCAGTCTCAGGCTTAGGTCCAGACTTGGGTTTCTTCTCTTGAGTAGCAACTGGCTTGCTGTTCTTCTTGAAGTTCCCCTTCTTCCCTTTACCATTTTTCTTGACGCTCCTTCTTGATTTCTACCTCCGCAGCCTTTAGCATTGCGAAGAGCTCAGGAATCGTCTTATCCATCCCTTGCATATTATAGTTCATCCCGAAGCTCTTGTAGCTTGGTGGCAGTGATTGAAAAACTCTGTCAATGACACTATTATCAGGAAGATTAACTCCCAGTTGAGTCAAGTGGTTGTGGTACCCAGACATTCTGAGTATATGTTCACTGACAGAACTATTCTCCTCCATCTTGCAGCCGTAGAACTTATTGGAGACTTCATATTTCTCAATCCGGGCATTTGCTTGAAATATTAACTTCAACTCCTGGAACACCTCATATGCTCCATGACGTTCAAAACGTCGTTGAAGTCTCGACTCTAAGCCGTAAAGCATGGCACACTGAACTATCGAGTAGTCATCAGCTTTGCTCTGCCAGGTGTTCATAACATCTGGCGTTGCTCCTGCAGCGGGTTTGTCACCTAGCGGTGCTTCCAGGACGTAATTCTTCTGTGCAGCTATGAGGCTAACCCTCAAGTTACGAACCCAGTCCATGTAGTTGCTACCATCATATTTCAACTTATCTTTCTCTAGGAACGCATTAAAATTCAACGGAACAACAGCACGGGCCATCTATCTACAACAACATAGGCATGCAAAATACTATTAGGTACTAAGTTCATGATAAATTAAAGTTCAATTAATCAAATTACTTAAGAACTCCCACTTAGATAGACATCTCTCTAATCATCTAAGTGATCACGTGATCCATATCAACTATACCATGTTCGATCATCACGTGAGATGGAGTAGTTTTCAATGGTGAACATCACTATGTTGATCATATCTACTATATGATTCACGCTCGACCTTTCGGTCTCCAGTGTTCCGAGGACATATCTGTATATGCTAGGCTCATCAAGTTTAACCCGAGTATTTCGCGTGTGCAAAACTGGCTTGCACCCGTTGTATGTGAACGTAGAGCTTATCACACCCGATCATCACGTGGCGTGTCGGCACGATGAACTGTAGGAACAGTGCATACTCAGGGAGAACACTTATACCTTGAAATTTAGTGAGAGATCATATTATAATACTACCGCTGAGATTGTGTGATGCATATTGTATAATCATACCCACGGATACTTGAGGTGACATTGGAGTATCTAGGTGACATTAGGGTTTTGGTTGATTTGTGTCTTAAGGTGTTATTCTAGTACAAACTCTAGGGCTGTTTGTGACACTTATAGGAATAGCCCAACGGATTGATTGGAAAGAATAACTTTGAGGTGGTTTCGTACCCTACCATAATCTCTTCGTTTGTTCTCCGCTATTAGTGACTTTGGAGTGACTCTTTGTTGCATGTTGAGGGATAGTTATGTGATCCAATTATGTTATTATTGTTGAGAGGACTTGCACTAGTGAAAGTATGAACCCTAGGCCTAGTTTCAACACATTGCAATACCGTTTACGCTCTATTTTATCATTCGTTACCTTGCTGTTTTTATATTTTCAGATTACAAAACTATTATCTACTATCCATATACCGCTTGTACCACCATCTCTTCGCCGAACTAGTGCACCTATACAATTTACCATTATATTGGGTGTGTTGGGGACACAAGAGACTCTTTGTTATTTGGTTGCAGGGTTGCTTGAGAGAGACCATCTTCATCCTACGCCTCCTATGGATTGATAAACCTTAGGTCATCCACTTGAGGGAAATTTTCTACTGTCCTACAAACCTCTGCACTTGGAGGCCCAACAACGTCTACAAGAAGAAGGTTGTGTAGTAGACATCAAGCTCTTTTCTGGCGCCGTTGCCGGGGAGGTGAGTGCTTGAAGTTATATCTTTAGATCTTGCAATCGAATCTTTTTGTTTCTTGTTTTAGCACTAGTTTAGTTTATAAAAGAAAACTACAAAAAAAATTATGGAAGTGAGTTTACCTCATACGCTTCATCTTTTAAATATCTTTCGTGAGTATGATGGAAAGGAAAATTGTGCCAAAGTGTTAGAAGAAGAATGCATTAAAATGTTTGGCACTAAATATTTGGGTTATGAGCATGATTGAAATGTTGTTAGTATGAATTCCTTGAATATCCATGATACTAATGATATGCAAAGCCACGAGCTTGGGGAAGCTATGTTTGATGAAGATGATATTTTTTGTCCCCCAAGTTTTGATGAGAAAATTTATTATGATGAAAGCATGCCTCCTATTTATGATGATTATATTGATGAAAGTGCATTTGGAGAGGTCATGACTTTATTTAGTAATGATTCCACTATTCCGGAAGAGGTTCCAATTGATCATGAGAACAAAGTTGCTATCTATGATGATTATTGTGATGACTTGTATGCTATAAAGAATAATGATATCCATGAAACTTGTCATCATGATTTTAGTTTTCAATTGGATTATGCCTCACATGATAATTATTTTGTTGAGTTTTCTCCCACTATTATTCATGAGAAGAATTTTGTTTGTGTGGAGAGTATTAAAATTTCTATGCTTGTAGATCATGAAAAGAATGCTTTAGGTGATAGCTATATTGTTGAATTCATTCATGATGCTACTGAAAATTATTATGAGGGAGGAACATATGCTTTTAGGAATTTCAATAATATCAAGTTTCCTCTCTATGTGCTTAAAGTTTTGAAGTTATGCTTGTTTTACCTTCCTATGCAAGTTGATTCTTGTTTCCATAAATTGTTTGCTCACAAAATCCCTATGCATAGGAAGTGGGTTAGACTTAAATATGCTAGTCATATTCTTCAGGATGCTCTCTTTATGTTCCCATTCTTGTCCTTTATGTGAGCATCATTGAAATCATCATGCCTAGCTAGGGGCGTTAAACGATAGCGCTTGTTGGGAGGCAACCCAACTTTATTTTTGTTCCTTTCTTTTTGCTCCTGTTTAGTAATAAATAATTTATCTAGCCTCTGTTATGATTGAGTTTTTATGTTTTAATTAGTGTTTGTGCCAAGTAGAACCGTTGGGAAGACTTGGGGAAAGTCTTGTTGATCTTCTTGTAAAAAACAGAAACTTTAGCGCTCACGAGAATTGCTGCCATCTTTTACTGGAAAGTGATATTTAGTAAATTATTTTTGCAGATGATTAATAGATAAATTCCTCACGTCCATCAATTTATTTTAGAATTTTTGGGGTGCCAGAAGTTTGCGTTAGTTACAGATTACTACAGACTGTTCTGTTTTTGACAGATTCTGTTTTTCATGTGTTGTTCACTTATTTTGATGAATCTATGGCTAGTAAAAGAGTTTATAAACCATAGATAAGTTGGAATACAGTAGGTTTAACACCAATATAAATAAAGAATGAGTTCATTACAGTACCTTGAAGTGGTGTTTTGTTTTCTTTCGCTAACGGAGCTTACGAGTTTTCTGTTAAGTTTTGTGTTGTGAAGTTTTCAAGTTTTGGGTAAAGATTCGATGGATTATGGAACAAGGAGTGGCAAGAGCCTAAGATTGGGTATGCCCGAGGCACCCCAAGCTAATATTCAAGGACAACCAAGAACCTAAGCTTGGGGATGCCCCAGAAGGAGCTATATTTCATCTTCGTTCATCGGTAACTTTACTTGGAGCTATATTTTTATTCACCACATGATATGTGTTTTGCTTGGAGCGTCATTTTATTTAGTTTTGCTTGCTGTTTGAATAAAATATCAAGATCTGAAATTCTTAAATGTTAGAGAGTCTTCACATAGTTGCATAATTATTCGAATACTCATAGAGCTTCAATTATATTTTTCGGAGTAGTTTGTCGTTTGCTCTAGTGCTTCACTTATATCTTCTTAGAGCATGGTGGTAGTTTTATTTTATAGAAATAATTGATCTCTTATGATTCACTTATATTATTTTGAGAGTCTTTAGAACAGCATGGTATTTTGCTTTGGTTATGAAACTAGTCCTAATATGATGGGCATCCAAGAGGGATATAATAAAAACTTTCATATAGAGTGCATTAAATACTATGAGAAGTTTGATACTTGATGATTGTTTTGAGATATGGAGGTAATAATATCAAAGTCGTGCTAGTTGAGTAGTTGTGAATTTGAGAAGTGCTTGTGTTGAAGTTTGAAAGTCCCGTAGCATGCACGTATGGTAAACATTATGTAACAAATTTGAAACATGGGGTGTTCTTTGATTGTCTTCCTTATGAGTGGCGGTCGGGGACGAGCGATGGTCTTTTCCTAACAATCTATCCCCTAGGAGCATGCGCATAGTGCCGAGGTTTTTGATGACTTGTAGATTTTTGCAATAAGTATGTGAGTTATTTATGACTGATGTTGAGTCCATGGATTATACACACTCTCACCCTTCCATCATTGCTAGCCTCTTTGGTACCGTGCATTGCCCTTTCTCACATTGAGAGTTGGTGCAAACTTCACCGGTGCATCCAAACCCCGTGATATGATACGTTCTTTCACACATAAACCTCCTTATATCTTCCTCAAAACAGCCACCATACCTACCTATTATGGCATTTCCATAGCCATTCCGAGATATATTGCCATGCAACTTTCCACCATTCCGTTTATCACGACACATTCATCATTGTCATATTTCTTAGCATGATCATGTAGTTGACATAGTATTTGTGGCAAAGCCACCGTTCATAATTCTTTCATACATGTCACTCTTGGTTCATTGCATATCCCGGTACACCGCCAGAGGCATTCATATAGAGTCATCTTTTTTTCTAGCATCGAGTTGTAATCATTGAGTTGTAAATAAATAGAAGTGTGATGATCATCATTTTCTAGAGCATTGTCCCAAGTGAGGAAAAAAGAGAAAGGCCATAAAAAAGGAGAAGGCCCCAAAAAGGGGAGAAAGGCCATAAAAAATAGAAGGCCCAAAAAAAATGAGAGAAAAAGAGAGAAGGGACAATGCTACTATCCTTTGCCACACTTGTGCTTCAAAGTAGCACCATAATCCTCATGATAGAGAGTCTCTTGTTTTGTCACTTTCATATACTAGTGGGAATTTTTCATTATAGAACTTGGCTTGTATATTCCAACAATGGGCCTCCTCAAGTGCCCTAGGTCTTCGTGAGCAAGCAAGTTGGATGCACACCCACTTAGTTTCTTTTGTTGAGCTTCCATACATTTATAGCTCTAGTGCATCCGTTGCATGGCAATCCCTACTCCTTGCATTGACATCAATTGATGGGCATCTCCCTAGCCCATTGATTAGCCGCGTCGATGTGAGACTTTCTCCTTTTTGTCTTCTCCACATAACCCCCATCATCATATTCTATTCCACCCATAGTGCTATGCCCATGGCTCGCGTTCATGTATTGCGTGAAGGTTTATGAGTTTGAGATTACTAAAGTATGAAACAATGCTTGGCTTGTCATCGGGGTTGTGCATGATGAGAGCATTCTTGTGTGACGAAAATGGAGCATGACCAAACTATATGATTTTGTAGGGATGAACTTTCTTTGGCCATGTTATTTTGAGAAGACATGATTGCTTAGTTAGTATGCTTGAAGTATTATTGTTTCTATGTCAATATTAAACTTTCGTCTTGAATCTTATGGATCTGAACATGTATGCCAAAATAAAGAAGAATTACTTAGAGAAATATGTTAGGTAGCATTCCAGATCAAAAATTATGTTTTTATCATTTACCTACTCGAGGACGAGCAGGAATTAAGCTTGGGGATGCTGATACGTCTCCAACGTATCTATAATTTTTGATTGTTCCATGCTATTATATTATCAACCTTGGATGTTTTATATGCATTTATATGCTATTTTATATGATTTTTGGGGCTAACCTATTAACCTAGAGCCCAGTGCCAGTTTCTGTTCTTTTCCTTGTTTTAGAGTATCGCAGAAAAGGAAAATCAAACGGAGTCCAATTGACCTGAAACTTCACGGGACTTATTTTTGGAAGGAAAGCAACCCGGGAGACTTGGAGTCCACGTAAGGGAAGCAACGAGAAAGCCACGAGGCAGGGGGCGCGCCCACCCCCCTGGGCGCGCCCTCCACCCTCATGGGCCCCTCGTGGCTCCCCTGACATACTTCTTCCGCCTATATATCTCCATATACCCTAAAACGATCGGGAGCACAATAGATCGGGAGTTCCGCCGCCAGAAGCCTCCGTAGCCACCGAAAGCCAATCTAGACCCGTTCTGGCACCCTGTCAGAGGGGGCATCCCTCTCCGGTGGCCATCTTCACCATCCCGGTGCTCTCCATGACGAGGAGGGAGTAGTTCTCCCTCGGGGCTGAGGGTATGTACCAGTAGCTATGTGTTTGATCTCTCTCTCTCTCGTGTTCTTGAGGTGATACGATCTTGATGTATCGGGAGCTTTGCTATTATATTTGGATCCTATGATGTTTCTTCCCCCCTCTACTCTCTTGTAATGGATTGAGTTTTCGCTTTGAAGTTATCTTATCGGATTGAGTCTTTAAAGATTTGAGAACACTTGATGTATGTCTTGCCGTGCGTATCTGTGGTGACAATGGGATACCACATGATTCACTTGATGTATGTTTTGGTGATCAACTTGCGGGTTCCGCCCATGAACCTATGCATAGGGTTTGGCACATGTTTTCATCGTGATTCTCCGGTAGGAACTTTGGGGCACTCTTTGAGGTTCTATGTGTTGGTTGAATAGATGAATCTGAGATTGTGTGATGCATATCGTATAATCATACCCACGGATACTTGAGGCGACATTGGAGTATCTAGGTGACATTAGGGTTTTGGTTGATTTGTGTCTTAAGGTGTTATTCTAGTACGAACTCTAGGGCTGTTTGTGACACTTATAGGAATAGCCCAACGGATTGATTGGAAAGAATAACTTTGAGGTGGTTTCGTACCCTACCATAATCTCTTCGTTTGTTCTCCGCTATTAGTGACTTTGGAGTGACTCTTTGTTGCATGTTGAGGGATAGTTATGTGATCCAATTATGTTATTATTGTTGAGAGGACTTGCACTAGTGAAAGTATGAACCCTAGGCCTTGTTTCAACACATTGCAATACCGTTTACGCTCTCTTTTATCATTCGTTACCTTGCTGTTTTTATATTTTCAGATTACAAAAACTATTATCTACTATCCATATACCACTTGTATCACCATCTCTTCGCCGAACTAGTGCACCTATACAATTTACCATTGTATTGGGTGTGTTGGGGACACAAGAGACTCTGTGTTATTTGGTTGCAGGGTTGCTTGAGAGAGACCATCTTCATCCTACGCCTCCTACGGATTGATAAACCTTAGGTCATCCACTTGAGGGAAATTTGCTACTGTCCTATAAACCTCTACACTTGGAGGCCCAACAACGTCTACAAGAAGAAGGTTGTGTAGTAGACATCATCAAGCAACCAACAGGGAAGCCATGAGGTAGGGGGCGCGCCTACCCCCCCAGGCGCGGCCTCCACCCTCGTGGGCCCCCTGTTGCTCCACCGACGTACTCCTTCCTCCTATATATACCTACGTACCCCCAAACAATCAGATACGGAGCCAAAACCCTAATTCCACCGCTGTAACTTTCTGTATCCATGAGGTCCCATCTTGGGGCCTGTTCCGGAGCTCCGCCGGAGGGGGCATCGATCACGGAGGGCTTCTACATCAACACTATAGCCTCTCCAATGAAGTGTGAGTAGTTTACCTCAGACCTTCGGGTCCATAGTTATTAGCTAGATGGCTTCTTCCCTCTTTTTGGATCTCAATACAAAGTTCTCCCCCTCTCTTGTGGAGATCTATTCGATGTAATCTTCTTTTGAGGTGTGTTTGTTGAGACCGATGAATTGTGGGTTTATGATCAAGTTTATCTATGAACAATATTTGAATCTTCTCTGAATTCTTTTATGTATGATTGGTTATCTTTGCAAGTCTCTTCGAATTATCAGTTTGGTTTGGCCTACTAGATTGATCTTTCTTGCAATGGGAGAAGTGCTTAGCTTTGGGTTCAATCTTGCGGTGTCCTTTCCCAGTGACAGTAGCGGCAGCAAGGCACGTATTGTATTGTTGCCATCGAGGATAACAAGATGGTTTTTTTTATCATATTGCATGAATTTATCCCTCTATATCATGTCATCTTGCTTAAGGAGTTACTCTGTTCTTATGAACTTAGTACTCTAGATGCATGCTGGAGTTGGTCTACTTGTCTCAGACGTGATGCCTATATACATGATCATACCTAGATATTCTCATAACTATGCTCAGTTCTATCAATTGTTCAACAGTAATTTGTTCACCCACCGTAGAATACTTATGCTCTTGAGAGAAGCCACTAGTGAAACCTATGGCCCCCGAGTCTATCTTCCATCATATTAATCTTCCAACACTTAGTTATTTCCGTTGCCTTTTACTTTGCATCTTTATCATAAAAATACCAAAAATATTATCTTATCATATCTATCAGATCTCACTCTCGTAAGTGACCATGTAGGGATTGACAACCCCTTATCACGTTGGTTGCGAGGATTTATTTGTTTTGTGTAGGTGCGAGGGACTCGCACGTAGCCTCGTACTGGATTGATACCTTGGTTCTCAAAAACCGAGGGAAATACTTGCGCTACTTTGCTGCATCACCCTTTCCTCTTCAAGGGAAAACCAACGCAGTGCTCAAGAGGTAGCATTAATACAATTCTAGCATGAATAATAAACATTTATCATGATATAAGGAAATATAAATAATAACTTTATTATTGCCTCTAGGGCATATTTCCTTCATTAACTTATGGCAACAAATATTCCAGTCATTGTAACAAGAAATTGCAACATGCTAGTTTTAGTGGTGATAAATAAGTATACAACGGGTGAAATGTTTGTAGCGAAAAACTATTGCGACAATTTAAACTTTTCGTGGTGCTAACATGTGGCAACTGAAAGTGGGTTGTTGTAATAGCCTATTGCAGTCGTAAAAAAATACAGGCATTCAATTACAATATTCAAAACCATATGTATAACATAAAATTCATAATTCTCATAGCAAATATCCATCAAATGAAACTCAAATGTAACTTAGCCATCCTAATTAAGTGCCAAGACAAAACTGTTTGTGATCTAGAGTCCAGTCGAGCTAGGTCTTTGGATCCTGCAATCAAGAAATCAAAAAAAATAGTTATAGTTCATGAGTCCAACATAACATATGTCATACAATTACTCCAGCCCCATTGTTAAAAAGAACTATTGCTAGACTAACTGTAGTGATGACATAAGCATGTAACTGGGGGATCTGAACAGTTTCACAAATAAATGCCTAAAGCATAAGCACAAGTACATGTACTAACAGCTTCTTGATTTAAGTTGTGACTCAATCTATAGTTTCATTTAAATTCATGTCCCTAGCTAGCACATATTTTTTTAAGCTGTGACTCACAAAAATATGGTATGAAACTAAAACCTGCAGAAACTAATAATCCAACGTCTTATATTTTGATACAGAGGGAGTACATTACAAAAATATGGTATGAAACTGAAAGGTATATGTTAAGCTATGAAATAAAAATATTATTATGACATTGGTACATGTTTTAGAATTAGATTTAGTAAAAACCCAAAAATGTTAGATCATTCAGCAGCTTCTTTGTAACTAAAGCTAAAAGTTCAGGTGGCTTAACCTTCTTAGGAGAAATGACCCAATGTATGTGCTATATGTAGTCATCGGTTTAGCTTATGTATTAAGCCATCTATGCAAGTGAACATATAGCAGAAAACTGGGTAATTTCTAATTAGTGTATTCTAGTTAATTAACCAAGCATAGCAAGAAAACCAAAATGAAAGAATCGGTCCAAAAGAAAATAGAAGAGCATGTGCATTGCATAGAGAGACAATAGTAGGAATAGTATATAAAATCAATGGAAGAATCAGTACAAAAACAATGTATCTATACGCAGATTCCCCCCCCCCCCCCCCCAAATAAATGATGTAGTTACGTGGCAATAGGAAGAGGAATTAAGAGAGGTAGAAACCTATGGAGAGGTGAATCAATTCTGCATACCTATAGAAGCCAAAATTCAAGTCTAGCTTGCAGTAGCAGGAGCAGTTAAAATGTGAAACAACGCGACCATACTGAAATTGGAGGAAGTTAAAATCGTTTTAAATTCTAGATAAGGATTATGCATCCTATTTTCAATCTATGTACAAATAGTATGGTAATTAAGTTTGATAATATTTTTCTTGCAGTTCCTACTTTAAAGTATTAAATAAGCACGCGCTCGCACACACAACATGTGTAACACCCCGAGAATCATGCTACAGTGGTCTCACACTAATGGGGCCACGTTATCAAGTTTAACTAAGCCAAATTGCCACTCGAGAAAAATCAAAGCCAATTTCAAAATTTAAAATATAGTCAAATATAATATTTCTTGAAACAGTAAACTAAAATGTTTGCATTATTCTAAAATTCTTCTGACCAATTGTAACGTTGAAGTCAACATCATTTGAGTCACCAATTAACACCTAGGAAGTTATAAAGTGGTCCAACAATAAATAAGAATAGCCTTTTCAAAATAAACAAATACTTATACAATTCCAAATGCCCCCAAACTTTGTGCGACACTCCAGAATATTGCATAGTAATTGTTTGCAAAGTTTGAGTCCAAGAAAAACTCATTTGCTATGTAAACTAAATAGAAAACTAAGACAAAATGATTAACATAAAAAAAGAGAAAGGGAAATGGACAAACTTACCTATTGGACTGGGCTCTACGTCCACAGTGCACAATTGGCCCAGCCCAGTCGTGCCTTCTCCTTCCTTCCTGTTCAGAGGAGACCGTGGCGCGCATCTGGCCGCCGTGGTCGCGGATGGACGCGTGCCGGCCATCCCACGGCTCCCCTGTCGGATAAGGCCGAGCTAGACACCCTGCAAACCCTAGCGCCTCCCCACTTCCCCTCTCCTCACGCCGCTTCGCTCTCTCCCACACCTGCCCGTGTTGTCGTCGCCATAGCCTCCTCCGTCCGTGTGGCCATCGCCCACCTCGTCGGTTCAGGCCCTCGCCTGGAGCTGCGTCTGCTTTGTCTTCATCGACTCCGAGGAGTAGTTCGAGCAGGTCATCGCCACGGGATCGACCGCTTCTTCACGCTTCGGTCGTCGGAGCTCCCGTCGAATTCACGTATGTCTGCTGCTACTAAGCTGCCAACGGGACCCCGTGCGCCCCCTAGGTGAGCTCATGGTCCTTCTCGACCTCCTCTCGCTCCTCCTCATGCCTCGTTGGTTCGTTTTCGTCGCGGCTGAGCCGTCACCGCCGTCGGACGTTGTCGTCCGGGCCACTTCCGGCCATTCTAGCTCGCAACCGTGCCACCTACGGACACAGTGTGGTGCCCTCGTTCGAATGGCTTGAGCCGTTGCTCAAATTGCACCCCGTAGATACATTCACGTGTGTCGCCGCCGCTCCTGAAGCTCGTCACCGTCACGCGCGCGCGTGCATCCAACGGCGGCTGTGCCCGCGCTCGCTGAACCTGGCCGTGCTCCTCGCCGCGCCCCGCGACTAGCGCCAGCCGCGCCTCGCATCCAACCCCGCCGCGTCCCGGTGCGCTCACTGCCGCTTTTCCCTCCAGCTGCGCCCCTGCTCAACCACGCTGCCGCCCGCGCCTGTGCCTGCTTGCCGCCGCTGCCCTCTCGGGCTCGGAGCTCCGCTCCCGCACCCTCGCCGCTCCTGCCGTTACATATCGCTGCTCTGCTGCCGCTGCTACAGTAACTGAATGTTACTGTAGCGCTGGCTAGCTTTTGCTATTTCTACCTTCTTAGCTCTCTAGATGGCAACAAAACTATGGTCAAACAAAGTCTAACTTCGTTGAAATTAATTTGTGTTAGGAGTTCACATGACAACCTCCAAATTATTCCATTGGACCAAATTCAAATATGGCATGGATTAAATTCTATGAAAATCGCAAAATGCCTTGTTCTGTTAACATGAACATAAGTAACCCCTAGCTATGTGTTCTGTGTAGTGCGTGTGTGGCCGGCTGGACTCTGTCCACTAATGGCCGGCCCTTGTTAATTAGTCTATGTTTAGCTTAGTATTAGTTTGGTGCAAATTAGCCCTTTTAGCAAATGACAAGTGGGTCCCATCTAAATAGATTAGATAAGTATTTTGGAAATTATTAAATCAGTGTCATATGGGCCACCACCTCTCCTTTTGACTAGTCACATTGACTTGGTCAATTTGGATTTAAATTAAACACAAAATTCTAGAATACTGTTAAAACTTTGGAAATTCATACAAAAATAACCGTAGCTCGGATGAAAAAGATTTGTATATGAAAAATGATTAGAAAAATAAGATGAGTCTGAATATGCTTCACGTCCATCCATCACATGCCTCCAACACAACAAACATGGAATCTCCCCCTCCGGATCGTCCGTTCGGTAAATGCCCAAAGCCCGGGAGATATCCACAGATATTTTCTCGCTCCGTCTGTAACATGTAGCACCGCGTTAGGTCATCCCTAGGACCGCATATTGCCTCTTTATGTTTTGTGATGCTTTGTTTGCATTATATTTATTGTTTCTCCCCCCTCTTTTCTCCGATAGACTACGAGACTGACGTCGTTGCTGCCCTGATTGACTACAGTGTTGACGACCCCTCTCTCTTGCCAGAGCAACCAGGCAAGCCCCCCCTTTTGATCACCAGATATCGCCTACTCTTCTCTCTACTGCTTGCATTAGAGTAGTGTAGCATGTTACTGCTTTCAGTTAATCCTATACTGCTGCATAACATGTCCTTGCTACTAATGTTGTTACCTTTACCTGCTATCCTACTGCTTAGTATAGGATGCTAGTATTCCATCAGTGGCCCTACACTCTTGTCCGTCTGTCATGCTATACTACTGGACCGTGATCACTTCGGGAGGTGATCACGAGCATATACTATATACTTTACACTGTTACATTACCGGTGATACTGTTTGGAGATGGTGGCTGAAGGGGTAGGTGGCTCCATCCAGGTAGTGGTGGGCCTGAGTTCCCGACGGCCCCCGGCTGTTACTTTGAGGCGGAGCGACAGGGCAGGTTGAGACCACCTAGGAGAGAGGTGGGCCTGGCCCTGGTCGGCGTCCGTGGTTATTTCAGAATAACACGTTTAACGCGATCTTGGTATTTGATCTGAGTCTGGCTACTGGCCTGTACGCACTAACCATCTACGCGGGGACAGTTATGGGCACTCGGCGTCGTGGTATCAGCCGAAGCCTTCGTGACGTCAGCGACTGAGTGGCGGCGCCGGATTGGACCGTAAGCCTGCTCTTGTATTAAGGGGGCTAGTTCTGCTTCCGGCCGCGTTCGCAACATGCAGGTGTGCAAAGGGCGATGGGCCCAGACCCCTGCGCCATAGGATTTAGACCGGCGTGCTGACCTCTCTGTTGTGCCTAGGTAGGGCTGCGACGTGTTGATCTTCCGAGGCCGGGCATGACCCAGGAAAGTGTGTCCGGCCAAATGGGATCGAGCGTGTTGGGTTATGTGGTGCACCCCTGCAGGGAAGTTAATCTATTCGAATAGCTGTGATCTTTGGTAACAGGACGACTTGGAGTTGTACCTTGACCTTATGACAACTAGAACTGGATACTTAATAAAACACACCCTTCCAAGTGCCAGATAAAACCGGTGGTCGCTCTCTCACAGGGCGACGAGGGGAGGATCATCGGTTAGGATTATGCTACACGATGCTACTTGGTGAACTTACCATCTACTCTCTTCTCCTGCTGCAAGATGGAGGTTACCAGAAGCGTAGTCTTCGACAGGACTAGCTATCCCCCTCTTATTCCGGCATTCTGCAGTTCAGTCCATATATGATAGCCTTATTCCTTTTGATACCAATGCATACATATGTAGTGTAGCTCCTTGCTTGCGAGTACTTTGGATGAGTACTCACGGTTGCTTTGCTCCCTCTTTTCCCCCTATCCCTTCTACCTGGTTGTCGCGACCAGATGTTGGAGTCCAGGAGCCAGATGACACCATCGACGACGACTACTACTACTCGGGAGGTGCCTACTACTGCGTGCAGCCCGCTGACGATGACCAGGAGTAGTTTAGGAGGATCCCAGGCAGGAGGCTTGCGCCTCTTTCGATCTGTATCCTAGTTTGTGCTAGCCTTCTTAAGGCAAACTTGTTTAACTTATGTCTGTACTCAGATATTGTTGCTTCCGCTGACTCGTCTATGATCGAGCTCCTGTATTCAAGCCCTCGAGGCCCCTGGCTTGTATTATGATGCTTGTATGACTTATTTATGTTCTAGAGTTGTGTTGTGATATCTTCCCGTGAGTCCCTGATCTTGATCATACACATTTGCGTGCATGATTAGTGACGATTGAATCGGGGGCGTCACAAGTTGGTATCAGAGCCGACTGCCTGTAGGAATCCCCCTTCCACACTCCTTGGCCGAAGTCGAGTCTAGACATTGCAAAACTTTTACTAACATGGCCGTGTGCCTTACGGGCCCACGTCGCCATCCGGGTAGTATTAGGATCTTTTACTCCTCGATCCTTACTTTGGGACTCTGAACTCTCTTCTATTCGGGTTAAATGAATTTTGCTAAATCTAACATTAGGATCTCGTTATCACTTTCACCCGGAGAGCCCCTTATTACTGATGATCGTATGCTGTACGTGAAAACTCTGAAGATACTCTCCGCTGTTAACCCGAGAACTTGTGTTCATCGCGTTTGCAATTCCCCTTCCACCGTCAACCCTTATGGATAACTACTTGCAGTTGTTATTCTTACATTCATCCCCAGTTGGTCTTGTTATTACAAGATACCCCGTAATACTTGTCGTTGTTTCGATAATCCTTTGAGCTTACTGCCTTGCTGTTCCTTGTCACCTGAATACCCCTATGGATAATTCTCGCACTTATTGAGTATCCGCTCACCCCCCCCCCAGTTGTTCATGTGTTTCACAATGGTCTTCGAAATACTATTCGATCTTCCGAAAATCCTCAGAAACTTATTGCTTTTGAAATTCTTTGCTTGCTTGCATTATGGTTAATCCCATAAGTATAGTAATCTTATTGGCATTCTTTGCCACCGTCATTTTGATCCTATTGATTCAACATGAGTGCGAATGCACGCAATCATCAGTCGGATCCTAGAATCCATCCTTCCGGCTCAGACGCCAGTTTAAACATGAGCTGGATCTCGACCAATCAATTGACCATCGATCGTACCTCTAAGGCTATTCAACTTATCCATCCCTGATCAGAGCATTGCTTCTGATCCCTTGTCTTGGAATTGATAATTCCTTTGCATTTGAGCCTTGAATAAGTCAGTTGTTTCTAAAGTCTGATCTCCTTGCATTGTTTCTCCCTCTGGTTGAGTACCGATGCTCACACCAGATCCCTTGAGGACCACCAGATCCTTTGTTGGATTTTATCCGACAGCGTCCTTCATATTCAATAAGTCTGTGAGCCTTTCCTCGGATACATAATGCCTTTGGTAAATTGTATCCTCTGCTTTCTCAAGCATGCTCTACTATCGAGCTTGTGTTATTTATTCTTGAAATTTGTGGTAAATACTCCTAAGATGCCCTGATGGGTTGAACCTATGCCTTCCCCAAACGGTATGAACCCGAAAGTTTTCGCGAGTCATACTCTTGTGTTGCTCCGCCAGATAGAATTTCTACACTACAGCCTCATCAAAAGCGAGAAGTAAAATGAAAGGTTATGCATTGAAGAAGTGGGAGTCGACCTTGAGCCCTTGTGTTCATGCCCATGGACCCAATTTGGAACTTTTCTTTGAAGCTTCTTGTAAATGATAATAATCCCCTTGTTATAAGTTCATCCTGTATCTATGTTTGGTCCTTTACAATCATGGTTCCGACCATATTTTCTCCTTAATACCATTTCTCGGACAAGTTGAAGTACTTGTCTTGTGCAGATCATTGCACTTGTCCAACCTTTACTTTGATCTACCGTCGAGTATTACACTATGATATCTTGATAATGTCATGGTACTACATAACTTCTTATGGGTTCTTCATCAAATGTTATTTCTCCCCTAATCCAATTTTTCTTGGGTTCTGGGTTGTCATCAACCGAGAACACCGAATAGTGAATCGAGTCTGTACTCCGATTCAATAACTCCTAAGTAATTTTCATTGCTTACGAGTTTAATAACCCTTCAAGTCATTCCTAGCCTGATTGGCCATATCATTATCGTGCAAAAATTTAACTGAGCTACCTGGTCCTTCTTCCCGGAGCAAAATTTTCGATGATGAGCTAAGCTTACGTCGATCTTCCTCGTCATAACACTTCGCCTTGAACTACGAGCTTGTTTCGAGTTTGTGTCATACCCTTGGTTTCAGTAACCTTTCGCTTCATCATTCCTTTGGCTTGATGTCATCGCCGACCGATTACATCTTCATGAAATCTCTCAACAATTGTGTCGTGATCATCATCGGCATTCTGAGCTCTTCCAGGATGTCAATTGAGTTCATGATGAGAAATACCATCCTTGCCCTCGATGATCTATTATCATCGACCACTTTATTGACTTCCCTCCAACACAAACTTGTCGTGTTTTGTGTTATACCTTGAGTTCCTTGCTATCCAGCATTTGTTCTTCCTTACCTTGGAGTATTACCATCTTTAATGTCAAGAAAGTCGTGAGAATTTCACCACCTCTTAAGGATTCTTGATATAGGTAATACTTCTCACCATCACCTTTCTTTCTTGGTCCCCGTGTTGGTTCTAACCGGGATACCAACAGGTGAACGGTGTTGTTTGGATTCTGCCCTTCTAGCAACCCTATTGCTTTGAAGTTAATGGTCGAACGTTCATTCTTAGACTATTGATCACTGAATCACCATTCTAACATTTGATCATGCTACCTAAGCCCATACTTTGGGCACCCTTTTCAATTAATGTTTAATTGTGTATGTTTTTCCTTGAGCATACATCGTTTTATCATTTGATCCGACAAATGTTATCTCCTTGTTCACATAACTGTGGAAATCCATCTTTTTGGATACCTCATTGAATTATTGTTGAGTCCATCAGCCACCTCCTCATCATCTCCTTGGCTTAATGATGAATCCCTTCGTGTATCCAGAGTCTGATCTTTGATTAAAGACCATGTCAATGCTATCTCGAAGCATGCCTATGGTACTCCGATTTTCAACAAGAACATTGGAGCCCAATGCTGAATGCTTCTTGCTCAATTATCCAAACATCATTGTATGGGTAATGTCATGAAATTTCTCTCCGCTACCTAAAGAGTTTTCTATATTATATCCTATCATGGATATCATGCTCTGCTTGTCCTTGGGAAGGATATACCCATGAAATATGTGTTTAAACACATTTTCCTTTCCATTGTTCTGTTTAATCTGATGATACATTTTCCTTTCCATTGTTTGGTTTAAACTTCTTGTGATCTATATAATCTAAGCAGTAATATTCTCCTGCTTATGTAAACATCTCGGTGTACAATTCTATCAGCAAGACCCTGTTACTATTGTTGATGACATTCCGGTAGCCACCGATGGACGAGAACTTTGCCTAGTGGCCCGCCTTGTTCAACGAGCAGGAAAATGGTTCTCTTCGTCCCTCGCCCTTGGTACCGACGTTGTTGTCGACATAACTAACAGGCTACCCTCTGACATGCCTTGCTATCATGACCGTGCCAGATGTCACCGCTCCTCCTACTTTTAACCCACATGGTGGGCCCATAACCCACAGTTCCACAGGATCGAAACCTGACTCTCTTATACACCCCTGTTTCCAAAGTTATTCCAGGCGCTTGTTTTCATGTGTAATTCATGAGCCACCTCCTTAGAGCTGATCTAGTCTGGTATCAGATGCAACATTTTATTCTCGTTGCTCTGGACCCCTATCACACTTTGTTTAAGGCATCGAACGATTGCCTACCTGCTTGAAACTTGTCATGGTACCTTCTTACTTTGCTCTCGATATTCTCTTAAGTTTCAGTCCGAGAGTTACTTCCCGCCACCTTCCCTGATGTTAGCTACCAGATACTTAACCTTGCAGAGGTCAACTCTTTCGAAGATACCCCTTATCCTTTTTTGTAAGTATGATGGAACCCATGAAGAAAGGATGACGACTTCATCATGAGGCCCTGAAATTGAGAAATGAAGACATCAACGTAATGGATGGACCTCTTCGAGAAGAGGAACCAAGACCGAGAAGATTCGTTAGAATTTCGTAACCGGACCTTTCCCCCTTTGCTCCACCTCTTAAATCTCGGGACAAGATTTCTTGTAGTGGAGGAGATTTGTAACACCCCGAGAATCATGCTACAGTGATCTCACACTAATGGGGCCACGTTATCAAGTTTAACTAAGCCAAATTGCCACTCGAGAAAAATCAAAGCCAATTTCAAAATTTAAAATATAGTCAAATATAATATTTCTTGAAACAGTAAGCTAAAATGTTTGCATTACTCTAACAATTGTAACATTGAAGTCAACATCATTTGAGTCACCAATTAACACCTAGGAAGTTATAAAGTGGTCCAACAATAAATAAGAATAGCCTTTTCAAAATAAACAAATACTTATACAATTCCAAATGCCCCCAAACTTTGTGCGACACTCCAGAATATTGCATAGTAATTGTTTGCAAAGTTTGAGTCCAAGCAAAACTCATTTGCTATGTAAACTAAATAGAAAACTAAGACAAAATGATTAACATAAAAAAAGAGAAAGGGAAATGGACAAACTTACCTATTGGACTGGGCTCTACGTCCACAGTGCACAATTGGCCCAGCCCAGTCGTGCCTTCTCCTTCCTTCCTGTTCACAGGAGACCGTGGCGCGCATCTGGCCGCCGTGGCCGCAGATGGACGCGTGCCGACCATCCCACGGCTCCCCTGTCGGATAAGGCCGAGCTAGACACCCTACAAACCCTAGCACCTCCCCACTTCCCCTCTCCTCGCGCCGCTTCGCTCTTTCCCACACCTGCCCGTGTTGTCGTCGCCATAGCCTCCTCTGTCCGTGTGGCCATCGCCCACCTCGTCGGTTCAGGCCCTCGCCTGGAGCTGTGTCTGCTTTGTCTTCATCGACTCCAAGGAGTAGTTCGAGCAGGTCATCGCCACAACGCCGGGATCGACCGCTTCTTTACGCTTCGGTCGTCGGAGCTCCCGTCGAATTCACGTATGTCTGCTGCTACTAAGCTGCCAACGGGACCCCGTGCGCCCCCTAGGTGAGCTCATGGTCCTTCTCAACCTCCTCTCGCTCCTCCTCATGCCTCGTTGGTTCGTTTTCGTCACGGCTGAGCTGTCACCGCCGTCGGACGTTGTCGTCCGAGCCACTTCCGGCCATTCTAGCTCGCAACCGTGCCACCTACGGACGCAGTGTGGTGCCCTCGTTCGAATGGCTTGACCCGTTGCTCGAATTGCACCCCGTAGATACATTCACGTGTGTCGCCGCCGCTCCTGAAGCTCGTCGTCGTCACGCGCGCGCGTGCATCCAACGGCGGCTGGCTAGCTTTTGCTATTTCTACCTTCTTAGCTCTCTAGATGGCAACAAAACTATGGTCAAAAAAATTCTAACTTCGTTGAAATTAATTTGTGTTAGGAGTTCACATGACAACCTCCAAATTATTCCATTGGACCAAATTCAAATATGGCATGGATTAAATTCTATGAAAATCGCAAAATGCCTTGTTCTGTTAACATGAACATAAGTAACCCCTAGCTATGTGTTCTGTGTAGTGCGTGTGTGGCCGGCTGGACTCTGTCCACTAATGGCCGGCCCTTGTTAATTAGTCTACGTTTAGCTTAGTATTAGTTTGGTGCAAATTAGCCCTTTTAGCAAATGACAAGTGGGTCCCATCTAAATAGATTAGATAAGTATTTTGGAAATTATTAAATCAGTGTCATATGGGCCACCACCTCTCCTTTTGACTAGTCACGTTGACTTGGTCAATTTGGATTTAAATTAAACACAAAATTCTAGAATACTGTTAAAACTTTGGAAATTCATACAAAAATAACCGTAGCTCGGATGAAAAAGATTTGTATATGAAAAATGATCAGAAAAATAAGATGAGTCTGAATATGCTTCACGTCCATCCATCACATGCCTCCAACACAACAAACATGGAACCTCCCCCTCCGGATCGTCCGTTCGGTAAATGCCCAAAGCCCGGGAGATATCCACAGATATTTTCTCGCTCCGTCTGTAACATGTAGCACCGCGTTAGGTCATCCCTAGGACCGCGTATTGCCTCTTTATGTTTTGTGATGCTTTGTTTGCATTATATTTATTGTTTCTCCCCCCTCTTCTCTACGGTAGACTACGAGACTGACGTCGTTGCATCCCTGATCGACTACAGTGTTGACGACCCCTCTCTCTTACCAGAGCAACCAGGCAAGCCCCCCCACCTTTTGATCACCAGATATCGCCTACTCTTCTCTCTACTGCTTGCATTAGAGTAGTGTAGCATGTTACTGCTTTCAGTTAATCCTATACTGCTGCATAGCATGTCCTTGCTACTACTGTTGTTACCTTTACCTGCTATCCTACTGCTTAGTATAGGATGCTAGTATTCCATCAATGGCCCTACACTCTTTTCCGTCTGTCATGCTATACTACTGGGCCGTGATCACTTCGGGAGGTGATCACGGGCATATACTATATACTTTACAATGTTACATTACCGGTGATACTGTTTGGAGATGGTGGCTGAAGGGGCAGGTGGCTCCATCCAGGTAGTGGTGGGCCTGAGTTCCCGACGGCCCCCAACTGTTACTTTGAGGCAGAGCGACAGGGCAGGTTAAGACCACCTAGGAGAGAGGTGGGCCTGGCCCTGGTCGGCGTCCGTGGTTATTTCAAAATAACACGTTTAACGAGATCTTGGTATTTGATCTGAGTCTGGCTACTGGCCTATACGCACTAACCATCTACGCGGGGACAGTTATGGGCACTCGGCGTCGTGGTATCAGCCGAAGCCTTCGTGACGTCAGCGACTGAGTGGCGGCGCCGGATTGGACCGTAAGCCTGCTCTTGTATTAAGGGGGCTAGTTCTGCTTCCGGCCGCGTTCGCAACATGCAGGTGTGCAAAGGGCGATGGGCCCAGACCCCTGCGCCATAGGATTTAGACCGGCGTGCTGACCTCTCTGTTGTGCCTAGGTAGGGCTGCGACGTGTTGATCTTCCGAGGCCGGGCATGACCCAGGAAAGTGTGTCCGGCCAAATGGGATCGAGCGTGTTGGGTTATGTGGTGCACCCCTGCAGGGAAGTTAATCTATTCGAATAGCCGTGATCTTCAGTAACAGGACGACTTGGAGCTGTACCTTGACCTTATGACAACTAGAACCGGATACTTAATAAAACACACCCTTTCAAGTGCCAGATACAACCGGTGGTCGCTCTCTCACAGGGCGACGAGGGGAGGATCATCGGTTAGGATTATGCTACATGATGCTACTTGGTGAACTTACCATCTACTCTCTTCTCCTGCTGCAAGATGGAGGTTACCAGAAGCGTAGTCTTCAACAGGACTAGCTATCCCCCTCTTATTCCGGCATTCTGCAGTTCAGTCCATATATGATAGCCTTATTCCTTTTGATACCAATGCATACATATGTAGTGTAGCTCCTTGCTTGCGAGTACTTTGGATGAGTACTCACGGTTGCTTTGCTCCCTCTTTTCCCCCTATCCCTTCTACCTGGTTGTCGCGACTAGATGTTGGAGTCCAGGAGCCAGACGACACCGTCAACGACGACTACTACTACTCGGGAGGTGCCTACTACTGCGTGTAGCCCGCTGACGACGACCAGGAGTAGTTTAGGAGGATCCCAGGCAGGAGGCCTGCACCTCTTTCGATCTGTATCCTAGTTTGTGCTAGCCTTCTTAAGGAAAACTTGTTTAACTTATGTTTGTACTCAGATATTGTTGCTTCCGCTGACTTGTCTATGATCGAGCTCTTGTATTCGAGCCCTCGAGGCTCCTGGCTTGTATTATGATGCTTGTATGACTTATTTATGTTTTAGAGTTGTGTTGTGATATCTTCCCGTGAGTCCCTGATCTTGATCGTACACATTTGCGTGCATGATTAGTGACGATTGAATCGGGGGGGGCGTCACAACATGCTACCACATAGATAATCTAACAGTTTGTATTTACTCGAAGAAATAACATACAAAATCAAAATATGAATCATCAACTAATTATGTTGTCAAAAAAGGATGCATGGAAAGACATCGTCTGTGTAAGTTTCTATAAGAGCAACCGATATACTCGTGGGTGGTTGATGTAAATGTAGTTAATGCATGCTTGCTGCAGGGTGGCAATTTAGGCGATGCAAACCAGCTAGTTGGTTCTTATTTTCTCCCTAATCCATATAATAATCTGATAAATAGAAGTGTCGAATGATAGACACACAAAAGGCTAGTTTTCTTATGAGATGTTATGGATCATGTCGATAGAGGCAAAGATTATCTGGACGCTACGGGGGCTTTGTGCAGTTAATACGACTTGTATTAGTATTTACCAGGGTAGTAGAGCACAAATCTTGGGAAACCTGAGAGCGCATGAGGTATTACGGCACGTTCACCCTGCAGTGCAGTATCGATCATGTAGTAGAGATTGTCTATAGCAACCATAGACTCAATAAATTGATCGCCCGGACAGGATGAGTGCAAGGATCCTATAGAATATTGACAACATTAATTAAAGGATAACATGAGGTTAATTACCAATCCTTGTCTTACTCTCTCTTTTCACTAAAGATTAATCACAGTTCAACCAAATTCTTCTTTTCGAAGTCACATGATACACTCATCAATGAGTCTAGTTCACTGGCATTATTTGTTTGGGAATGCATTCATTTACATGACAGATGAAAACATCAGAGGAAACCAATTGTAAGGGACCCGAAGTTTTTGTGAACCTGTGGATTAGATGAATGTCTGAAAGACTTGTCCGACAACCTGTAGACATCTACAAAATCTGAACCTAGTATATCAGCGCAGCAGGAGCTAACTAATTAAATTGAAGAGTCTAATATGGGAGAAAGCAGAACTAAAACTATGGAAAGTGCAAGTCCCTGCAAAAATCCGTATGTTTCTGTGGAGATTATCCAAACACTCAATACCAACAAATAATGTGCGAACGCACCGACACATGATAGATTGTAGTGCATGCGGTATGTGTGGCCAGCCGGATTCATGGATACACTCCTTGTAACAGTGTACAATGTCACGTTGTACATGGGCTTTGGTTGATGATGAGATTTTGCAACAACTAGCAGACATTACAGAACCAAATGCGAAGCAATGGCTCTTTACCCTTATGGAGCTACTACCACATGATCAATTTGTCAAACTATCGGTGACTTATGGGCTGTGCGGGAAGCACGCCAGAAAGCCATACACGAGGGCATCTTCCAGAGCCCTCTGAGTACATACAGATTTATCTACAGGTTTATTGGAGAGCTCGAGCCGATAAAAGAACCAGTGCAATAAAACTCAAGATGAGGGACAACAACAGTGCATGCTAGCATCCAGCGCCCAAATCCCCTTCGCCGGGGTTCGCAAAAATCCATGTTAACGCTGCTTGTCATCGTGGAACAGGGGGGACAGCAGCGGCAATGTGTAGAGATGCAAATGGTAACTTCCCGGGAAGCTCAATCCTATGCATTGCAGGGCTGGATGACCCAGCTATCATGGAGACAATTGCATGCAGAGAGGCTCTTCCCCTTTCCCAAGATCTAAACCTCCATAATGTGGTAGTGGCGTCGGATGCAAAGAACGTCGTTGGTGCAATCAAAAATTTAGGTCAAGGACCAAATGGTGCGATCATTGCAGAGATCAATAGCTTATTACCTCTCTGTTTAGTAGTACTTTTACTTTCGAGTGTCGTGCGTTAATGTTGAGGCACATAGTTTAGCCAAGCATGCCTTTTCTTTGGGTTTGGGACACCATGTATGGTTTGGCCAATCCCATGATCAGCGATGTATGTTGGGGAACATAGTATTTCAAAAACAAATCCTACAATCATGCAAGATCTATCTAGGAGATGCATAGCAATGAGAGGGGAGAGTGTGTCTACGTACCCTCGTAGACCGAAAGCGGAAGCGTATAGTAACACGGTTGATGTAGTCGAACATCTTCGCCATCCAACCCATCAAGTACCGAGCGCACGGCACCTCCGTGATCTGCACATGTTCAGCTCGGTGACGTCCCTCGTACTCTTGATCCAAGTGAGGCCGTGGGTGAGTTCCGTCAGCACGACGGCGTGTTGACGGTGATGATGAAGTCACCGACGCAAGGCTTCGCCTAAGCACTACGACAATATGACCGAGGTGTAAAACTGTGGAGGGGGGCACCGCACACGGCTAAAGATCAACTTGTGTGTCTATGGGGTGCCCCCTCCCCCGTATATAAAGGAGGGGAGGAGGAGGCCGGCCGGCCACAAGGGGCGCGCCCAAGGAGGGGGGGAATCCTACTCCAAGTAGGAATCGATTCCCCCTTTCCTAGTCCAAGTAGGAGAAGAAGGAAGGAGAGGGAGAGGGAGAGGGAAAGAGGGGCCGCGCCCCCTCCCCTAGTCCTATTCGGACTCCCCTTGGGGGGGCGCCACCTACTGGTTGCTGCCCTCTCTCTCCCCAAAGGCCCACTAAGGTCCATTACTTCCCCGGGGGTTCCGGTAACCCCTCCGGCACTCCAGTTTTATCTGAAACCATCCAGAACACTTCGGTGTCCGAATAACATGGTCCAATATATCAATCTCTATGTCTCGACCATTTCGAGACTCCTCGTCATGTCTGTGGTCTCATCCGGGACTCCGAACAACCTTCTGTACATCAAATCACATAACCCATAATACAAATCGTCATGGAACGTTAAGCATGCGGACCCTATGGGTTCGAGAACTATGTAGACATGACCGAGACACATCTCCGGCCAATAACCAATAGTGGAACCTGGATTCTCATATTGGTTCCTACATATTCTACGAAGATCTTTATCGGTCAAACTGCATAACAACATACGTTGTTCCCTTTGTCATCGGTATGTTACTTGCCCGAGATTCGATCGTCGGTATCATCATACCTAGTTCAATCTCATCACCGGCAAGTATCTTTACTCGTTCCGTAATGCATCATCCCGTAACTATCTCATTAGTCACATTGCTTGCAAGGCTCATAGTGATGTGCATTACCGAGAGGGCCCAGAGATACCTCTCCGATACACGGAGTGGCAAATCCTAATTCCGATCTATGCCAACTCTACAAACACCATCAGAGACACCTGTAGAGCATCTTTATAATCACCCAGTTACGTTGTGACGTTTGATAGCACACAAGGTGTTCCTCCGGTATTCGGGAGTTGCATAATCTCATAGTCAGAGGAACATGTATAAGTCATGATGAAAGCAATAGCAATAAAACTAAACGATCATTATGCAAAGCTAACGGATGGGTCTTGTCCATCACATCATTCTCTAATGATGTGATCTCATTGATCAAATGACAACACATGTCTATGGTCAGGAAACTTAACCATCTTTGATTAACAAGCTAGTCTAGTAGAGGCATACTAGGGACACTCTGTTTGTCTATGTATTCACATATGTACTAAGTTTCCGGTTAATACAATTCTAGGATGAATAATAAACATTTATCATGATATAAGGAAATATAAATAACAACTTAATTATTGCCTCTAGGGCATATTTCCTTCAATGTATCCCACAGACTCTGGCCTTTCTAAATAAAGCTTGGTTTTACCCATAAATAACCAATCCTGGGCACGATACACAATCCCCGTGTTCCAAACGTCCCTAGGGTTCATTTTAGACAGGGATTGCATAGTTTAAGGTACAATTGACAGGGATTTCGATGTTGGGGTTCATTTCGCCTAACCTCTACAAAAATCATAGAGATTCAACCATGTAAATTATCAACCAAACCAATTTAGAGATTTACTTATTGGCATATCACAGATTTGTCAAAAGCAACCTATTCTTTAATTTACTATTAACAGGGAAAAATGTATTCATACCTAGGCGTGTGGTTCCAGATGACTTGGCGATAAGTGGACGTGTTACTGTTGTATTCCGTTCACATGTGACTGTTGTAGGATCCTACAATGTGCTCACTGAGATGGCGGGCGTGTGAGAATTTGTTGTTGGAAGAACTTCATAAATTAAAATAATATATTTTCCACGGTTTTACTTGTAACTGCAACGTCACACCGATGTTGCAATATCTTTCGGAATATTACCACAAATAGTTATTCTATTGAAATATGTAATCTCTATTACAACAAAATGACTACCTCGGGCAACAAAATTTTTTTGTCGCAATATCACTACCGTATTGCAACGCCGATGTGGTTTGTTGCAATAGGTAGCCACTTTTTTGCAACAATATTTGTAGCTAATGCAACGACAAGTCGATGTTGCAATATCTTTCCGAATATTGCGACAAATAGTCATTCTATTGAAATACCTAGTCTCTATTACAACAAAATGACTACCCTCACGCAACGGAATTTGTTTGTCGCAATATTGCTACCATATTGCAACGCCGACACGGTTCGTTGCAATATGAGGCCTCTATTGCAACAAAGTTAGTATTTATCATCACCAAACTAAGTTATGGCAGTATGCGCAGCCTATTACCACAACCGGAGAATTTGTGGTAATATTGTATTTTATTGCAACAAAATATAGTTGTAGCAATAAATTTTGTTGCAATAGACCGAAATCTTTGTAGTGGGGGTTGTTTATGATTTGGTGTCTTTATGCTAGGAAGACTGAGCGTGCTATGATTCTCGTGATTAACTATGTATAGATCATATTATTTATCATCTTTATTTTGGAAAGGCAATGCTTGTTTATTTGCATGCTCATGTATTATTATTTTGATGTCAAATCGATAGAATGTTTCCTTGGATAATCCATGCCCCAAATTCATGCGATGATTACATAATTTGATCAAGAACATGCTAGGTAGCATTCAATACCCAAATTAATCTTTGTTTATCATTTACCTACTCGAGGAAGAGCAGGAATTAAGCTTGAGGATGTTGATACGTCACCAACGTATCTATAATTTTTTTATTATTCCATGCTATTATATTATCACTTATATATATAGATATTTATATCATTTAAGATTATTTTTCTAGCCTATCCTATTAACTTAGTGCCCCGTGTCAGTTCTTGTTTTTTTGCTTGTTTTTGGTTTTGTAGAAAATCATTATTTAGGAAGGTTGAAATACTATGCCATTTTTATGATATTTTATTGACCATAAGGAATACTAAAATCTCCGAGAGACACTGAGGGGACACATGAGGCTCCCACATGGACACATGGCATGGCAGGAGGGTGGCCGCGCCACCTGTGCATGTGGGCCCTGTAACACCCCGGGTGTAACATTCCATAATTGTAACTCCAACTCTTGCCATTTCCGGCTATGTGATATGTTATTTCCTCCGTGGTTGGGTTTTGTCCTCGTTTTTGCATTTTTGTTATGTCATGCATTTCATCTCATGTCATCATGTGCATCTCATTCGCATTCGTGTTCGTCTCATGCATCCGGTCATTTCCCCCTTGTCCGTTTCGGAATCCGACACTCCCACATGGTCCATCATAATTTGTTGATTTGTCTTTTTCATAGCATTTTGTGTGTGCATCCTTTGAGGATCATGTCTACATGTTTTAGGAGCATCTTCATGCCATCTTTGAAGGGGTGCAAGCCTTGTATTTTTATGAGCTCTGTGGTGACTAACACAAGCATGCAAAGTAGGCCACATGATGTTGCTGATTTCAAACACTTAGTATTTCTGCTAAGTCTTTTCCTGTTACATTATGTTGCTATGTTGACTTGTTGCCACAAGTAGATCCATGTATATTTTGATGAAGTTCGGTAAGAGTGTTTTGAAGATATTGTTATGCTCTATCCATTCATGCCTCTGGTTGTAATTATGGAGTAGTGTGGCTTATCATTACCATGCTCTACTTTTGTTAAATATTATTGCTGGCAGATTGTTAACATGAAGTGCATTTTTGCCATGTGTTTTACTAGTGATCCATGCACCCTATGAACTTTCTCTTGCCATGTTTAGCTTCATAAATGTGTCTTCTGACTGTTGGTTGCCTAGTGATGCCATGAAATGCTTTGTGGTGAGTGGCATGAGCTTGCAAAGTTGCTATCATGAATCTGCCATGCCATGTTTTTCTACCAAGTCTGGACCTGTTCATATCACTTGCCATGTTTGCATTGATGCTACCATCTTTTCTGTGCATCTTTGGCTAAAGTTCACTAAGGGAGTTCTCTTCTTTGCCTTTAGTGCTAGCATTCCATGCCTTTGTTTGCCATGTTATGATCATGTAGCTTGTTGTTTACTAGCTCTAAACATTGCTACCTGATGTTGTTTATGTCATGTCTAGTATTTTCACAGAGTCTGTGAAACTGTTATCATTTGCATTATTGCCATGCTGTTTTAGACTTGTTCTGGGGAGATGTAGCAGGAGCTCAGTGTTCATGATTTATAGAACTTCACTTGTACTTCATTGCCATGTGCTTTGTTGCTATGTTGGAGTGTTGTAGCATAGTTTCATGATGCCTCTTAAGTGTTATGATGTTGTTAAGAGCAGTTTTGCATCGTTCTTGTTTTGCTCGTCATTTGCAAACCGTGCATCCATTTCCGGTGATCCTTATATAGATTTCAACAAAAATCACTCAATCTTTCTAGTGGCATGCTTAGTTTTCCAAGTTGATGCCATGATCACCCTTTCCCTTCCGGAGTACCCATATGCATTGCACATCATATCTCGTGTTCCATGCCACGTCTTGCATCATGTTGCTTGTGCATTGCACCATGATTGATTGTTGTTCCGTTGCTTGTGTTCTTGCTTTGGGTAGAGCCGGGAGAAGAGTTCATGAACGAGGAACCTGTTGAGTACGTTTATGAGGAGCAAGCTTTCGACAACCCTGAGAACTTTGCAGGCAAGATGATCATTACCCCGATATCACTTCTATCTTTGCTCGCTAGTTGTTCGTTCTATCGCTATGTCGCGCTACATAGCACTTGTTTATCATGCCTCCCGTATTGCCATGTCAAGCCTCTAACCCACCTTCCTAGCAAACCGTTGTTTAGCTATGTTACTGCTTTTGCTCAGACCCTCTTATAGCATTGCTAGTTGTAGGTGCCTCGCACGTTGTTCCATGTTGGAACATGGATATGTTGGGATATCACAATATCTCTTACTGCAGCTTGCTGCAGCTCCACCTCATAACCACATCCTACCCATAAGCTTAAATAGTCTTGATCTCGCGGGTTTTGAGATTGTTGAGTCCTCATGACTCACAGATACTACCAAAACAGTTGCAGGTGCCAATGATACCAGTGCAGGTGATGCCACCAAGCTCAAGTGGGAGTTCGACGAAGACCTTGGCCGTTACTATGTTTTGTTTCCGGATGACCAGTAGTGGTGCCCAGTTGGGACGATCGGGATTTAGCATTTGGTGTTGTCTTCTTTTCATTTGGTTCCATTCGTAGTCGGACTATGTGTGTACTCTGAATGATGTATGAATTATTTGATCATTGTGTGACGTGGCGATTGTAAGCCAACTATTTATTTCCTTGTTCATTACATGGGATTGTGTGAAGATGACCCTTCTTGTGACAAGATCAAAATGCGGTTATGCCTCTAAGTCATGCCTCGACACGCGGGAGATATATATAGTCGCATCTTGGGTGTTACAGGCCCCTTGAGCCTTCGTTTAACCTAATTCTTCCAATCTTGAAACCATTAGTAAGCCATACAGAAAAGAAACAACGCCACTGCAGGCCTTAGTTCCAAAGTGATCCCATCTAGAGCCCTATTCCGGGGCACCAATGGAGGGGGAAACCATTGCCGGAGGCTTCTTCATCAACTTGTTGCCTCCATGATGATGTGTGTGTAGTTCCTTTAAGGGCTACGGGTCCATAGTAGTATCTAGATCTGTCTCTCTCCCCCTCTCCCTCCCTTCCTCCCTCCCTCTCATCTCTTGGATCTTCAATACCATGTTCTCTTTTGAGATCAATTCGACGTAATTCCTGTGGTGTGTTTGTTGGGATCCGATGAATTGTGGATCTATGATCAGATTGTTCATTGAAATCAATTGAATCTTTTGAAGTTTCTTTGTTGTATAATAGAGTAGTTGTGTATGGTTTCTGAGTTATTTGTCTTCTCTATCCAAGATAGATGGGTAATTCTTCAGAGGGAGTAGGGCATAGTAGTGGGTTCAATCATGTGGTGATTTCTATATACCAGTGACAGAAAGGGACAGGACACGCATTCGTATTGTTGCCACTAAGGATAACAGGATACTGGCATACAATTACAACCTATCTTTTCTCAATGGGTACAAAATATCCATGCTACTACGCTTGGCGTAACAGCTCTTGGTGTAATAACAAGTACTGGCTTAATGTGGGGAGACGACGAGAAATGACATCCTCCCTTTCATCGGTAATGGAGTGACTAGCTACCCCAACATGAAAGTCCGAGTTGGAGGAATGATATTGGGCTTGATAAGTGAGCAAGGAACCTGATATAAAATTCGTTGAGATGCATGCTGGATAGTGGTTTCGGGGTGGAGTAATAGTAGTAGATGTAGTTGGATAAAGGTCTACTTATCACTGACGTGATGCCTATACAAGATTATGCCATGCATGATCATTTTTTTAACCTTGAACACTAGGAGAACCTCCTACTATGAATTAAATTAAAGAATAAAACACATTGTACAAAGTATTTTTACATCTCCATGAAATGGGGGTAGGGTAGAGGCCTAAGCTATTGAAGCTAGAATAGAGGGAATGGTTTCCTTATGCTTCTCCTTCACCCTATGAGTGAGGGAGAGATCTTCCTTGAATCTTCGAAGCCAGGATTCTTTTGATGGGTCAACTTTCCTAAAGTGCTTGTTATTCCTCTACTTCCAAATACTCCATGCTGCCAGCAGAAATGTCTCCATGAAGAGAGGACGGTTCCAACTTAGTTTGGACACTAATATTCCATGAAATGTCGTCGCCCCCACTATCCAAGAAATGTAGAGGGTGGCCCAGCACTGACAAATGAACTGGCACTCAAAGAATAGATGTTCCAGCATTTCTTCGATTGGTGAGTTACATATGAGGCAGTTATGGTCCTCTCCTATATTATAGTGACTTATTTTGAGCATATTACGAGTGTTTAGACGATCAACTAGTAGTAGCCAGTCGAAGACCTTTATTTTCATAGTGGCCCTTGATTTCCAAAGCCATTTGAACGTGTCATGTGCATGCATGTCTCTAAAGTAGTAAGTATAGTATTTGTGCGCAGAGTATTGTGCACAGCCCCAATTGTAAGTCCATATATCCTCGGATTCAATCAATGTAATGTTTACCAATTCAAGTTGCAGATTTTTCACTTCATCATATGCTTGGCTCGATAGGGGGAGGTAGAACGTCCGATCAAGAGATGTTGCAGTTAGGAAGCCTTGGACTGACGGATCTTCACTTATGACGTTGGAGAATGCACGTGGGAAGGATTCTGCTAGGATGTTGCTTGACCAATGATCCTTCTAGAACAAGACCTCAGTCCCATTGGAAACTTTTGCTCGAGGAATCCCTCTATAAATTGGCATGAGTTTTGTGACGTTTCTCCACCAGAAAGATTCACGGGTGTCCGATGCATGCAGTATTTTCAAATTGTAGTACATAGACCAGATTAGGTGTACCCATGGGAGACCATGACGGTTGTAGAACTTGTGCAGGTATTTGAGTAGGAGAGCATCACTTTGAGCTTTTAAGTTGAGAACACCCAGACCTACACTTTCCTTAGGTCTACAGACCAAGTCCCAAGCTGCGAGTGAATTGCACTTATCTCCCTGTTCGGTCTTCTTAATCCATAGGCATTTTCTTCTGATTTTATCCAATAATTCCACATTTTTTCCTGGGAGTCTTAACGTGCACAATGCAAAGATTATGAGGGACGTGATCACCGAGTTAAGCAGAGATAATTTGCCTCCATATGAAATCATATTTAGTGTGGTAGATAGGCGGCGTTCAACACTACAGACCATCGACATCAGATCTTGAACTGTAGGTCTCGTAGTTCCAAGAGGAAGACCAAGATATGTGAATGGCATTTTGCGAATGGCACATCCAAAAATTCTTGCTAGACTTTCACATTTTTATGTCATAGTTGATGGGCACAATTGCAGACTTGTGAAAGTTAATTTTCAGACCAATTGACTCCGCAAAATCAGTTAGGATATTTTTTATGGTCATCGCTTGGTCCTGGCAGGCAGGGAGAATCAAGATCGTATCATCAACGTATTGTATCGCCAGATAATCCATTTGTTGAGAGCATGGGAAAAGTAGTTTTATGACATCTCTCGCAAAGGCATCATTAATGGCAGCTTGTAGTAGATGTGCTGCAAGAACAAATATAAGAGGCAAGAGAGGGTCACCCTGCCTCACACCACATTTACAGAGAAATTGTCGTCCAGGGGTTCCATTAAGAAGCACAGCAGATTTGCCAGAGTTGAAAATACATGCAATCCAATTAAGCCACTTTTCATTGAATCCCATGCTTCTCATAATGTCAATCATTGCATCATGTTCAATGGTATCAAATGCTTTCGCAAAATCTAGCTTTAAGAGCACTATCTCTTTCTTGGAGGCTTGACATTGATGTATGTACTCGAATGCCCAAGCCAGGCAATCCTGGATCGAACGTCCTTTGATGAAACCATATTGGTTACGATGAACAATTTTCAGAATCACATGTTGGATTCTATTTGCGAGGATTTTGCTAATTACCTTCAAGCAACAGTTCAGCAGAATTATTGGTCTGAAGTCATTAACCATGGCTGGAGAGTTAATTTTGGGGATCAGAGTTATGAAGCCATCATTAATGATTTCTAAGTTCAGATTTCCTCAAAAAATTGATTGCACAGATTGTAGAAGTCTTCCTTGATGATTGGCCAGCAGGATTTTAAGAAGACTCCAGTAAATCCATCCGGGCCTGGTGCCCTGTCTGCCGTCATGGTCCTTATGACATTGTCTATTTCCTCTTTGGTAAAGGGAACCATGAGTTGATTAAGATCCACACATTTTTTAATTATTCTTGCGAGGTCAAACTTCATGTTGTGTGTGGAAGAGGAACCCAGTCATTCTTTATAAATGTGAAAATAATGGACTCTTTACCTGCATGATCTTCAACACAAGTCCCATCATCAGTCATTAGGGATGCAATATTATTCCTCATGTATCTTTCAGATGCCATTGCTTGGAAATTTTTTGAGTTCTCATCCCCGAATTTCACCCACCGAATTGTGCATCGCTTCCTCCAATACTGTTGTTGGTATGATAGTAGCCGAAGGAGGTGTGTTTTAAGAATTTGCCAAAAGTTTGTCTCGGGAATAGTTAAACATCTCTTGTTCTCCAATTCATCAATTTCATTTAGAGCTCTGTTAGAATTCTCTATGGCCACAGAGAGCCTTGAAATACTCTTGCTCCAAATTTTTAGGTCTCTCCGTAGGTTTTTGAGCTTTCTACAAATCAACTTGGCAGTATTGTCAGATTGAACATGCTTGGACCAGGAATTTCTCACAGTTTCTTGGAACCCTTGATGATGTATCCAAAAGGATTCAAACCTAAATAGCTTAGACTTGGGGATAGCTATTTCAATATTGACAACACAGGGAGTGTGGTCGGACACTGGTTTCCCAAGAGGTTTAACAATTGTCTTTGGGTAGGTTACTGTCCAATTATTGCTGGTGAAGGACCAGTCCAATTGCCCTAGGGGTGGATCCAATTGCATATTACTCCAGGTATATGATCTTCCTTTGATAGGCAATTCAATTAGGCATTGAGATCGTATGAAGTCATTAAATGTGATCATATTTGGTATGTTACCACCTGGCTTGTTACAATTGTCCGGAGCACGTATAAAGTTAAAGTCCCCCACTAGAAGTCAATCTTCGTCATTTGGAATGTTTAGGTTTAAGAGCCCATTAATGAAATTATCACATTGTTCTCCTTGACATGGCCCATACACATTAACTAAAGTCCAGCATTGTGCAGACTGAGAATTTAAAGGGGTACCCAAGCTAAATAAGGCCTCAGAAATCAGAGCATAGAAAAGGCGGGGCTGGCTAATTAAATGAAAGGATTTTGAACCAAAATCTTTGCTAATTCGACAAGGATTGTATTCTTTAATGATTTGAATCAAGTAACTAGAGCAAAATCCTCAATTGCAATCACATCCGCGGAGAACAGAGAACTGTTCCAAATGGTAATGGTACCCCGAGAAGCCCCTCTAGATGGTACAAAAGCAATTTGATCAAAGCGACGAGGGCAGCAAGTTTTGACAAAAGCTAAATCAAACAAGTTTTTTTAGTTTCTTGCAGGCAGATAATGGCACACCCACTAGTGGTGATAGCATTAGAGAGTGCTAGTTGCTTCAGAGTTTAAGCCACGCACATTCCAACATAAGACGTTCCAATTAACCAAAAGCGGCATAATGCAGGAAAAGATTAAGTAGATGAAGAGGATCCAACATCCTTGGTGGCTAGGAGGGCTTCTTCAGTAAGCTCGGAGGGTCAGATTGCACACAGGTGGACACCAACTTGCTGTATCACCTTAATGGGCGTTGGAGGACGGACTGCATCTTCAGTAATATGATCTTCAGTGTTGATAGATGATGTAGAAGAAGGAACAACTTGTGGATTAACTTTGGAGATCTTGGGCTTGGTATCAGAGGTCATTGGGACGCGGAATCCATCATATTTATTCTTGCGAGTGCAACTACGCAGAGAGGTAACACATTCAGGAGCCACCACTTTCTCCCCACAGCCAATAGTGTTAATCTCTGCATTAGTAACACCGGGGCCCTCAGACAAAGGAGGATTATTCGTTTCAAGCTGCATAGTAGCTTCAGAGAAAGCAGCACCAGGATAGACAGTATCAGGCTGAGGCATCTCCGGATCAGACACGAGTGGAGGAGCTATCTCATTCCCAGTGGGAGCAACAATAGAAGTGTCCTCCAATAAACCCTCACTAATTCCATCAGTTAACTCCTCAATAATCACAGCAGAGTGAGGTGTCACCGTCACTGAGGAATCAGAAATGTAAGTGTCTGCACTTAAGCCCTCCCTAACTTCTTTAGATATCTCTTCAATGATCATAGAAGAGAGAGGTGTCACCCTGATCAGCTTGGTAGCAGAATCAATTGCCAAAAGGGCATTGTTTTCAGAGACCTAAAAATGAAAACCAACCCTGTCATTCCTGAACCCATAACCATGACTCCAAGACCCATAAGATGCCAGGATGGGGCGCATGGTACTTGTCAGAAATGAGTTAAGACGTAGGACAGGGATACACTCATTCAACCGAATTTTGGAGACTATATTACCATGGGGAACCATATCGAGATGCAAACCTTTAGCAATGATTGATATGTTGACAGTCATGGAATTAGGGAGTTGCGGACCAACAACTGGAACAATATTCATGGGTTGCTGAGGAGAAGGAGCACTGGAGCTGGAGCCTGCCCAAAGTCTGATCATCAAGTTAACAGGAACAAGTACATAAGAATCTGAAAGTGTAGCACTTGGGTCAGAACTGCTATGAGCCAAAATCGAGTCATTCCAAGCTGCATCTGGACTGTCAATGAGGTTGTTTTGGGGTAACATCCCATCTTGCACTTGCAGGCCTTCAGCAGCCAGCCATTGCTAAAAATTGTAGAGCACAGGAGGACGAGAGGGCGGCCATTCGCCCTAAGAAGGTTGAAACTGAATTTCATCGCCAGCATCTACAACAACATCATCGTCATTTGCATGATCCGTAGCTCCATCTGCAACATTCTGTGCCATCCAGTTATCGAGTTGTTGCTGGTACAGTTGCTCGGCATTGAGGCCTTCTCCATCGAGCGGATGCGGAATACCATTGGCGGGCGGGGGATCTTCTCCAGTAGGTGGTGCATCATGAATGTGTGCATTCCAATCTGCACTGCGCAGGATTGTGACAGCCACTGTCCAGCCATGACGCGGACCTCCCAACTGCCTGATAACTAAACTCTTTGGCACCAACCGTAAATGAATCACCCGCACTTTGATAAGAACAAAGCGCCGATCTCCCCTAGGATTATTCCAGTCAACCAGACTACCAAACTTATCGACAGACTTGTGCATATATTGCTGTGTTTGGCAATCATAGGGGAATCCTACATAGCGCAACCACACCTTTGGACCGAAAGTGGTCTCATGTTAAGTGGAGCATCATGTGGGACAAAATAAATAAAAATGTGCTCTTCAACTTCATCTTCATCTAACTCAAAAGTAGTACCAACAACAGCATCCCTGGCCGCAGAATCCACAAAACCAAAAATGCCAATGCCCAACAGATGATCCTCAACTTCGGTGGGAAAGAAATGAGATTCATGCATTAAACCTTGAACAATGTGGTGCATCTTAGCCTTGCGGTGGAAGGGGACAAACCGATTGGCCTCCGCGATTGCCAAGAAATCATGGCGGAGAGGTGGGATCGGGTTCACCACCATGTCATCGTGCACCTTCCGATCTGCAGGCCCAAGCTCGACTGTCATCCTGTGAGGAATGTAGGGGATAACATTGAGAGGAAAGTTCGCCATGGATGCTTGAGCATGAACTTTCAAGGTGGGAGTAGAGGGAAGCACAGGGAGCGAGGCAGAATGCGTATCGTCCAGCCCCCTGGGTGCTTTGGCCACCCAGACCCTGTGGAGAGACGCCCTGTGCGGCCGATAGGATCTGCCCACGTGGCTTGATTGCCCCGAAGATGCCCATCGAACGGCTAGGGCTGTGTATCGTGTTCTATGCTTAGAGTGGTAGGTGTGCCATAACTCGAAAAGCCATCCGTAAAATCTGGACAGGCCAAATTGTAATTGATCTTGTTCAATTTTCCATATAGCTCCCGGTTCTTTCCATTTGAAACCTGCATCTTCCTTTGGGTCACGGCCAGAGGATTTTTTGGTTTCCAAATGAAACGTGTCGTACGGGGGTCCTTACAGGCATATTTGAGATGACCCAAAAACCCACAAATGCAGCATTTAGAATTAGCTAGGCAGTCAAAAAATAAATGGGTTGGGGAGGCACAACTAAAGCAAACCCCAGTGGGCCGGTGAATTTCAATTACTGGATCAAACAGGGTTGTAGATGGGGGTCTGAATAATTGTTGGGCCCAGGCGTAGAGCAAGAGCAAGGCTATCAAAGCAAATGTCACAAATAATCCCCCGGGCATTGAGAAGCCAGATGTCCAATGTCGCTGCAACGGGGGCACAAATTCAGTTGAGCATAAATGAATTCTAATGGTGGGACCGAGGGAATATTCCACATATCTAAAATTTTCTCATCAGAGTATCCAAATATACGTTGGTCCAAAATATGTCGAAGCATGAACTGTGGAATAGAATGCCATGAAGACCGCATAAAATTAATTCCTTGAAACGTTTTAATATTGCCCGTGAATGATACCTGATCAATGTGCTCATTAATGCGTGATTGAAAGCTACCAAAGACCAAATTATGGGGCAGACATGAATGAGGAGACATAGATTGCTCATTGCCATGCATGTTGTACTCTTTCTCAATAATGTTAGTCCTCTCCATGATCGAAGCTCGACGGCTCGCCGCCGACGAGGATTCCGATAGATCCATGATTACACTTGGAGGTAAAAGCCCAAATTTTGATAATTTATCAGGAGAACACTGCTCCAAACCAGCATTATGTTCCAAGAACGTGAGCTTAGATTTAATAGCCAAAGGAGAATGAGCAATGATCTCAGGAATTTGCTTATCAGAATGCCAAGAAGAATTATTCTCCGAGGAACCATGCATTCCTGGCCGAAAGAGACTGAAGTGACAGATGAAATCCGGCCAAAATTGTTCCTTAAGACCATAGATGAAATAACCAACACAATTGGACGCCACGGAAAACCGAAAATTGTGTCCCTCTAGATGGTGAACATTGAGACCCGAGGGAAGACCGCCAATACATCATTGTAAAGCAATCACAACTGAGTCTTCATTGAGATCAAAGCAAGCCAGGAGAAATATACCACCAAGAAGAACTCCTTGGAAGAACCAGAAGGGGAGAAATGAACCGTGGAGCCAAAATGATGACGCACCTAATCCACAACCGCAAGGCCGAGAGAAAAGTCCCAATGTAGTAGCCCCTCCATGAGGACCAAGCTTAGAGATCTCCATTGCTAGGGTAGGGAGGTCGGCAGGTGGGAGGAGAGGAGAGGAGAGGAGAGAGCCATCTTCTTCCCATGCATGATCATTGTTACGAATTAACGCTTTTATGTAAATTGCCCAACAATAATTTGTCTACCGTACCACTACCTGCTCTCGAGAGAAATGCCACTAGTGAACCTATGGCCCCCGGGTCCACTCTCTATTAAAACTTCTGTTTACACAATTGCTCTTTTATTTCCTTTTACTATTTTGTCATACCGCTATCTATCACTATTTGTTTTTAATCATGCAACTAGCAAGACAAGGGGATTGACAACCCCCTTGCCAAGTCAGGAGCAAGCTTTTTTTCTTTGTGTGCGGGTGTTGCTTGTCTTGTTAGCTTGTTGACTCATACTGGTTCAATTAAACCTTGGTTCTTGAAAGTGCTAGATATCGACTAGAGGGGGGTGGATAGGCGATTTTTATGAAAGTCTTCAAAACACGAGGTCTTTGAAGACAAACAATCAAATTGAACCTATATGATATGCAGTGGAAGATAAACTACTCTAGATAGACCATAGTCGAGTGAGCATAGTAATGAAAGCACGAGGACTAATAGCAGCTAGGTAGTACAGATCGCAATGGAAGATATAATGAAGCCAAACAGGTAATAGTCTTCGCACAGTGAAGTCAAATAGATCAAGCAAGTAAGAGATGACTTCATGAAGACAAACTGAAATGTAAAGAAGGTAGGGGATTGAACTAGTAGCTTGGTGAAGACAAAGATTTGGTAGACCAGTTCCAGTTGCTGTGACAACTGGATGTCTAGTTAGGGAGGCTAAGATTGAACTCAGAAGACTGTGTCTTCACCTTATTCCCCTTGAGCTAAGGACACCCGGTCCTCGCCCAATCACTCTTGTAAGTCTTCATGGTAGACTTCCAAACCTTCACAGACTCCATTCACCAGCGATCCACAATGACTCTTGGATCCTCTGAATGTGACGCCTAACCGACTAGAGGATGCACAGTCCCAAGTGTAACAAGTCTTCAGGTCATGCGGACAGAAAGACTCCAGTGATGCCTAACACTCTTTGGCTCTGGGTGTTTTGGTCTTTGTCCTTGCAAGGATATCTCTCTCTCTCAAAGGCTTCGGAGGTGGGTTGCTCTCAAATGACAAAAGCCATGCACTAACTTTGAGCAGCCACCAATTTATAGTGTAGGGGTGGGCTATTTATAGCCAGTAGGCAACCCGACATGATATGTCCGAAATGACCCTGGGTCACTAAGGAACCGACATGTGTCCAACGGTCAGATTTCAAACACACGCGGCAGCAAGCAACGCTGACTCATCCAAGTCTGGATAAGATTTTCTCTCATTGTCTTCGCTCGAAGACATAGGATTTTGGTTTAGCATCACGTCAGTCTTCTGACTTTGTTCACTTGGACCCCAATTAATAGTTTGTGGTTCCTATGACTCAATAAAGAAGAAAAGGAAACTACGAAAGAAACCATGTCTTCGCACTCCATAGTCTTCACGTGAATGTCTTCATAGGTCATTATCTTCAACGTGAATGTCTTCACGAACCACCATTGTCTTCAATGTCTTCATACGTTTTTAGGGGTCATCTCTGGTAGGTAAATCGAATCAATGAGGGACTTCTACTGTGACGCCCAGATAGTTATGCTACAATCATTCCGGCTAATGATGCTACGTCACTGCGGTTATTGTTGTTAATCTCGCATTAGTTCAAAATGATTCAAATTCAAATTTGAGTTACAGGCAAACCACATAAGTTTTCAGACAATAAAACTAAAATGTTCTAAATGAGTCAAATTATTCTTAGGGAATTACGGTGGAGAAACCACACTTTTATAGTATGTTTAGATACATTAAGATAATAGTAACATCAGTAAAAACAATTGTTTAAATATCTTTATAGTTAATAAAATATTAAACTAATTTAATTGGGCACTAAACTTTCTATGGTAGTGGACTAACTTGATATGCTAATATCGGTGCCAAAGACATATTTTAGAAAACTAAAATAATTAGATTCTAAATATAAACAGGAAAAGAAAAGTAAAAGGAAAACAAAACAAAAGGGAGAAGGATCCCCCCTGGCCAACTGGGCCACACGGCCCAGCAGGCCAGCCCACCGTCCCAGGCCGGCCCGAACCGCCTCCCTTAACTCCCTTGCACCCAGACCCTAACCCACCGACATCCCCACTTCCTCCACTCGCCTCTCCCTCTCCCCCCGATCCAGATCAGATCGGGCCGACCTCGTCGCCCCGCCGTCACGAACGCCACACCTGTCCTGTCGCCAACCACCGCCGTCGACTGCCACACGTCGTCCCCGTCATCCTCCCCACGGGTCACCCCCGAGCCTCGCCGCCCCCTCTTCTCATGAACCAAAGGTGAGAACACCCCGGCCTCCGCGTCCCCTTCTCCTCTCTACTCCCGCTCGACACCGTCCCACTCGCATATCCACTGCCCTGCCACGCCGCTTGCCATCACCGTCCGCACCACCGACCCGCTCCAGCTGACCACCACGCCCCGCCGCGTCACTGCACGTGCAGAGCACGTTGACTACGCCAGCTGGCCTTCCACCTCGCTCCACGCACCGACCGGTCGCCCACGCCGCGCTCCCATGCGAGCTCGCCCCGCCTTTGCTCTACCCGCTCGCGGCCACCGCCGAACAACGATGCCCTGCGCGCGTCCACTGCCGCTGCCCCTGCCCGCCTTGCCCCCTCGCTACTACTGCTCAAGCCACAGCCGCCTGCAGTCGCCCGTGCACCCCCCGCTCCGCCTGCTGCGGAATACAGCGCCCGCCGTCCCTGGCCATGGGTTAGCCACGCCCCCCTCACTCTCCCCGTGCGCTCTACCCGCACCCCTCCTTCATGCACGGCCTCGCCGCGCCGCCCATGCTGCAGCGGCTGCAGCTCCTGGCTTGCTGCTGGCGCCGCTCGCCGCTGCCCCCGCGCCGCCGTGCCGGGCTGCCCCCCCCCCCCCCCCCCCCCGCTCCGTTCCGCTCCCCTCGGCTGGCAGAGCCCTCTGCTCACCCCGTTAGCCCAGCGCCCGCTATGGCCCTAGGCCACTGACATAGGGGCCCACCCCCAGAATGTTTAGAAAAAAAGAATGTAAAAAGATAATAATTAACTAATTAATTAGTTAATTAAGTTAATTAATTCTGTTAACTAAACTAATTGAATCTAGTTAACCTAGTAATTTAGTTAGACTAATTTAACCCTATTTAGTTAATGTGAGTCAACGATGATCGGCCCCCACCTGCCAGTTTGACTAGTCAACAGTCAATGTTGACCGTTGATGTCATGTTGATGTCATGACGATGTTGTAATTCTTTTTTTTGAATTAATTAAATAATAATAATCCCAAAAATGACTAAATCTTTATAAATTAATATAAAATAATGCATAACTTGGATGAAAAAACTTTGTACATGAAAGTTGCTTAGAACGACGAGACGAATCCTAATACGCAGTCCGTTCGTCCGCCACACTCTCTTGCATAGCGAACATGCAATCGACCCCTTCCGGTTCGACTGTCCGAAAACGTCAAACACCGGGAATACTTTCCTGGATGTTTCCCCCTTCGCTAGTACCGCCTAATACCACATTAGGGCACACCTAGCACCGCTTAATGTCATGTCATGCATCTGTTTGCATTGTATTTATTGTTTCTTCCCCCTCTTCTCTCCGGTAGACTACGAGACTGATGCTGCTGCTGCCCCAATCGACTGCGGTGTTGATGACCCGTCCCTCTCTACTGAGCTTTCAAGCAAGCAAACCCCCCTTGTTCATCCCGATATCGCCTACTCTCTCCCTCTACTACTTGCATTAGCATAGTGTAGCTATTACTGCTTTCAAATGAACCTATTCTGATGCATAGCCTGTCGTTGTTACTTCTGTTGTTACCTTTACCTGCAATCCTACATGCTTAGTATAAGTTGGTAGTTTACCATCAGTGGCCTTACACTCTTGTCCGTCTACCATGCTATACTACTGGGCCTTGATCACTTTGGCAGGTGATCACGGGTACATATACTACATACTTTTACATTACTTATGTTACTGTTCGGAGATGGGGGCTGAAGGGGCAGGTGGTTCCACCCAGGTAGTGGTGGGCCTGGGTTCCCGGCAGCCCCCTGATTGTTACTTTGTGGCGAAGCGACAAGGAAGGTTGCGACCACCTAGGAAACAGGTGGGTCTGGTCCCTGGTCGGCGTCCGCGGTTACTTCAAAATAACACGCTTAATGAGATCTTGGTATTTGATCCGAGTCTGGCTATGAGCCTATACACACTAACCAACTACACAGGAACAATTATGGGCACTCGATGTCGTTTTATCAGTCGAAGCCTTCTAGACGTCAGCGGTTGAGCGGCATGCGCCGGATTGGACTAGAACGCCTGCACTTGTATTAGGGAGGCTAGGTCTGCTTCTGGCTGCCCTCGCAACGTGCAGGAGTGCAATGGGCGATGGTCCTAGACCCCTGCGCTTAGGATTTAGACTGGCGTGCTGACCTCTCTGTTGTGCCTAGGTAGGGCTACGACGTGTTGATCTTCCGAGGCTGGACATGATCCAGGAAAGTGTGCCCAGCCAGAGGGATCGAGCGTGTTGGATAATGTGATGCACCCCTGCAGGGAAGTTTATCTATTCAAATAGCCTTGTCCCTCCGTAAAAGGACGGCCCAGAGTTGTACTTCGACCTTATGAAAACTAGAACCGGATACTTAATAAAACACACCTCTTACAAGTTCCAGATACAACCCGGTGATCGCTCTTCCACAGGGCAACGAGGGGAGGATCGTCGGGTAGGATTATACTATGTGTTGACACTTGTTACTACTTGCTACTCTCTTCTACCTACTTCAAGATGGAGACTGCCAGAAGCATAGTCTTTGATAGGACTAGTTATCCCCATATTATTCTGGCATTCTGCAGTTCATTCCATAGATACTACCCATTTCATTGATACCAATGCATATGTAGTGTAGATCCTTGCTTGCGAGTACTTTGGATGGGTACTCACGGTTGCTTTGCTCCCTCTTTTTCCCCTTTTTCATTTTCTCGAATGTCGCAACCAGATGTTGGAACCCATGAGCCAGATGCCACCGTCGACGACGACCCCTACTACACTGAGGGTGCCTACTACTACGTGCAGGCCGCCGACGACCAGGAGTAGATTAGGAGGATCCCATGCAGGAGGCCTGCGCCTCTTTCGATCTGTATCCCATTTTGTGCTAGCCATCTTATGGCACCTGGTTTAACTTATGACTGTACTCGGATATTTTTGCTTCCACTGACTCTTGTCTCTTCGAGCTTATGTATTCGAGCCCTCGAGGCCCCTGGCTTGTAATATATAAAGCTTGTATTATTTTAATTTGTGTCTAGAGTTGTGTTGTGATATCTTATCGAGAGTCCATGATATTGATCGTACATATTTGCGTGTATGATTAGTGTATGATTGAATTGGGGGCATCACATCTACCTGTGTTATCCTACAATTCTCACAAACACATTAGTCCCTCAACTATGTTTGTCGTCAATACTCCAAAACCATCTAGGGGGTGGCACTAGATGCACTTACAATCTCCCCCTTTTTGGTGATTGATGACAAACTGGTTGAAGTTTTGAAAGGGGATAAAAGTATGTGAAAGTTTAAAGTACATGGGCATTGGCTTCATAGGTTGAAAGAGGCTCCCCCTGAAGATGTGCATATTTTTTTTTTGCCTTTGAATGCAAATGCACATGGCAGGTTTTGCTTTGTGGAGATCTTCTTCAACACATGAAGACAATTCATCATGCATACACAAATGTAATGAAGATAATGAAATGCACAATGAGAAATGGATGTCTAGAGTATGACTTCATTTGGAACTTATCATTGCACCAAATGGTAGCAGCAAAAGTGGTAGACGACCATCAAGTTTTAAGTGTTACAACTCAAAAACCAATAGTTCAAGAATGAGAGTTGTAAAAACTTAGCAAAAATAAGCACCCGACCCATATGGGTCCGCTTTAAGACTATCAACCCATATGCTTCTCCCCCTTTTGTCAGGAAGGACCAAAAATGTTTGAAGACATAGAGTGTCTATTTGTTCCCAGGCGGTATTGGTGAAGATGTTGGGGCAGCCTGGTCGATGGTGGAGTTGGGCGGCGCAAAGGGGCCTGCTGCAGAATCTCGGTGCAGTGAAGCCATCGCAAGGGAAGTGGCATCGTCCTCTTCATCAATGACTCTCGCAACAACAGTTGGAGCCGAAGATGAATGCTCTGAATCTTCAATGAAAGGAGTTGGACTCCAACTTGCAGACTGTGGTGGCATGGAGTCATACTTGAAGCGTTCAATGAAGCCATCTGCTCAAAGATCATCTTCAGAACAGAGCATTGTGAGGCTCTTCCAGGCACGCCGACAGGCTTCATGAGCAACAAAATGTGTTTTTGGTAGCAAGGTTGCGAATGCAATTGACATTAACTAGAAGACTCTGCATCTGGCACTTCATCCAGTCATGATGCCGATCCTGTTTCTGATGAAGCGACACAAGAAGTTGTCGGTCATTCAGAATGCGAGTACGCTTCTTAGGCCTTTGAGCTACTATGCTGGTTGTTGCATCAGTGTTGGCACGATGCGGCAGCCTGAGCTGACCGACAAGGGGATCGGCAGCAATAGGGGTTGGATTTAGCACATGAAGCCCTTCAAGTGGCTGAGTGAAGCTTTGGAAGGCAGCATAGTCTTCGCGAACTGGCTCCTTGGCAGGCTCAGGGGATATGGCTTCATGTGACATATCAACTTCAGGCAAAAATAAAACATGGTTATGCACTGAAGCTTGATAGTTAATTGTGGAGTGAAGCTTAATGAGCCGCATGACCCATGGAGCATAGAACTTGAGGCCAAACAAATCAATTCCTGAGGCAGCCAACTGGTGGATGAAGAAGTCTTGAGTGTTGAATCTGATGCCATCGATGATGTAGAAGACCAATGTCTTCATGGTGCCTTCGATCTTGGCGTGAGAGGAATGCCCTTTAATTGGCCAGAGAGTATGCCTCAGTATGTGATAGATGGTGCAGGGCAAATACTCGAGGTCATTGACATAGAATTCCTTGGGGTATTCAGCATCAACCGGCAATGGCTTCATCATACTAAGCATCTAGCCCATGTTGGGCTTAGGCTTCTGGAAAATACTCTGCAATTCTTGCTCATAGCACTGACAACTTAGCTCATATAGATCACCAGGAGTGGGCAGGGAAGTGAGCTCGATGATATCTTAAGCTTTAGCTTCATGATGAACATCACCTGACATCCACTCAAGGACCTATGTCTTTGAATCCCTATTGTAGCCTAAGATGTGAAGGGTGGCAAAGAATTGCAACAGTAGCTCTTCATTCCAGTGCTCCTTGTTGACGACAAATGGGAGCATACCAACTTCATGAAAGCAGTCAAGAGCCTCTTCAAGGCATGGCAGCCCAACAATGGCATCACAATCCAAACGCTTGTGGGGAAAGATCCTGTCTTGGTTATAGAGAATGCATGAGTAGTAGATGCGTTGCTGGTGGCTCCAGAACCTATCAAAGGTGATCTTTGGCTTCTTGTATGGATTCTTGGCCTTGTCAAAGAATGTGTTGTGCTATCTGAAGTTGAGCACACTGAAAGAGCCTTGTGTAGTGACATCACTTGGAAGCCTTAGTAGCCTGGGCTTTGGCTTCTGCATCTGAGGCCTTTGCTCCACATGATAGTCATATTGGGGACCGAGAGCTGCAGGAGGAGTCATGATTGGCCACTTGACAGTAACAAGCTCACCATGATAGAACACACGTTCCATAGTGTGAGGCATAAGAGGAGCAGCGGCCACATCCGAGGTGGACGGCAGCACAATGTCTTAAGTGGCATCATTGGCTTCAGGCTGCACATTATCTTCAGCCATGACAAGGTCATTGGCTTCAGTGGTAGTGGCATTGGAATCATCAGGTGCAGGAGCTTCAGTGTTTTGGACAACTGGTGGGTCAGGCACAATCACATCTTCTTGTACAACTGGTTCAACGGTAGGGGGAATAACTTCACAATCTTCTTCTTCTTTGTCATCGGTTGATGCAGCCGGAATATCTTCAGCCATTTTGTCTTCAGACTCTTGAGCAGTAACTGAAGGGATGGCTTCAGGAAACACTTGACGTGCCACTGAGCTTGTGGTGTGCACATCCTCTTGAGGAATGCTTGACATGGAAACCGTGGGCCTAGGGCCTTTGCGAAGCCTTCACAAAGATGGCGACGCTTGTGGAGAGGGAGTGGTCTTTTCCATATCCTCTAGTGTGTCTTACGGGGTCTCAATCACTAGAGTGGTGACTTGAGCTGGCGGTGTGTGAGGTATGACTTCATGAAATGGGGAGTTGGGGTGGTGCTCTTCCCAGAACTCATCTTGTGTGATTGGTGTCGTGGGACCGCCAATGCTAACTTGTTCACTGCTCGTGGGAGCAGGCGATGATACCGCCTTGGGCATGAGCTAGGGAAACTAAGGAAGGACTTCATCATCTACAACGTTGTCTTCATGACCAATGTCTTCAGCTGCGATGGGGTCAGCAGCTAGAATATCTTCAGACTCATGAGCCTTTGTGGAAGTAGGTTCATGCACGACGAGACAACACTCATGGTTGGTGGAAGCTAGCAGTGCAACAGAAATGGGATCAACTAGCAATGGTTCTTGGGGAGCGGCATGTTCTTTGCGAGAAGACTTTGAATACTTTGTCTTCAGCTTCTTCTTGGATGGAGCAGCATCAGTAGCATCATGATGCTTTTTCTTCTTTGCTTCAGCTTCAGCCTGCTTCGTCTTCTTCTGCGCAGAGGCTATTGAGGGTAACTTTGGCTTTGAGCTAGTCATGCTGGCAGGGAAGACAATTCTTGGTCTTTCCTGCCTGGGAGCTTCAATCTCAACATCAGCAGGCTTTTATTTCTTGGCAGCAAGCTTGGGGTCAATGCCTGGACGCCCAAGGGCCTTTCTCTTCACAGCTTCATTGTGATCCTGAACGCATTTTTCAGCATAGTACTTCATGAAATTCCTCTTTGAGATCAGCCATCATCTTCTTGAAGTTCTGAACATCAGTGTCGCTGAGCTTAGCCATATGCTTCTTGAACAGAGCCTTCTCATGATCTATTTTTTCTTCAGCTCTACAATATTTTGAGCAATAGCAAGCTCTTTGGCTATGCAGGCTTGGAATGTGACGTTGATGTCGATGGGCAGCTGCAGAACATCAATGGTGAGAGTAGTATCTTCAAACCATTCATCGATGAAGTTTTCGAGAATATCAGCATCAAAGAGAGGCAAATATTTGAAGATTTTGGCCTCCTGGTTGCTCTTGATAAGCATTTCCAGGGTCTCATCGGCAAGATCTTCATCACTGGACAGATCTATGACATCCTCTTCATTGTGCAAGATGTTTACTGGTGTGAGGCCATGCCCTGAAATATTGTTGGGCTTCTTGAACTTCTTGGAGATGCGAGACAAGTCCTCAGACTGCACACTGGATTTAGGAGGTGTGGATTGCAATGGCTTCACACTTGAAGCCTTTGGAGCAGCAGTAGATTTTGAAGCCTTAGACTTTTTCTTTGGCTCCGAGGGCTCTGGAACATCCTCTTGTTCCTCTTCACCAGCAGCTTCTTCCATAGTGGCCCTTTGTGCAGCAATGTGGGAGAGAACCTCATCAAAGCTATTGAAAGGACCAATGAGATTATGTTCAGCTTCACGACTGCCATCTGGCCTTGGAGCAGCCAGACCAGGGTTTAAGTTAATCCACAGGTCCTTCATGTTCTGGACTGCAGAAGCCCTCGCAAACTGGAAATTTTGTTCAAACAATTCGTCTTTGCGACACCATCGGAGACTAGATGGGTCGGCATTTTCAGGCTGGGGTCCTCTGACCATGCAAGGATAGAAGCCCTTTGCAATGGCTTCAGCTTTTGTCTTGGGGTGGAGCTTCCTGTACACAATATCGGCCCATGGTGGCCTCACAACATTCTTCTTCGCATACTCAGGAGTAACAAAGTGATACTGAAACCATTCATTAGACCCGAGTTTTGCGTTCACCATAGGTTTCTTCAGGGTCAGACTTGTATTGCTCATAGAGATCCGGGGGCAGGTCCAAAGCAGTGTTGTCCCGATGCTTGATACGTCTCTAATGTATCTATAATTTTTGATTGTTCCATGCTGTTTTATTATCAATCTTGGATGTTTTATAATCATTTTATATCATTTTTTGGCACTAACCTATTGGCATAGTGCCAAGTGCCAGTTCCTATTTTTCCATGTTTTTTACATCACGGAAAATCAATATCAGACGGAGTCCAAATGCCACGAAACTTTACGGAGTTTTTTTATGGACTAGAAGGAACAAGTTGGGCTCTGGTTGCACCTGGGGGGAGTCCCGAGGAGGGGACAACCACTAGGGCGCGCCAGGAGACCCAGGCGTGCCCTGGTGGGTTGTGCCCACCTCGGGTGCCCCCCGGACCGCCTCTTTGCTCTATAAATACCCAAATATTCCCAAAACCCTAGGGGAGTCGATGAAATATTCATCCAGCCGCCGCAGAGTCCAGAACCACCAGATCCAATCTAGACACCATCTCGGATGGGGTTCGCCACCTCCATTGGTGCCTCTCCGATGATGCGTGAGTAGTTCTTTATAGACCTTCGGGTCCGTAGTTAGTACCTAGATGGCTTGATCTCTCTCTCTCTCTCTCTTGATTCTCAATACAATGGTCTCTTGGGGATCCATATGATGTAACTCTTTTTGCTGTGTGTTTGTTGGGATCTGATGAACTTTGAGTTTATGATCAATCATATCTTTTTATATCCATGAAAGTTATTTGAGTTTCTTTGATCTCTTATATGCATGATCTCTTATAGCCTCGTATTTCTTCTCCGGTATTTGGGTTTTGTTTGGCCAACTTGATCTATTTATCTTGCAATGGGAAGAGGTGCCCGGTAGTGGGTTCGATCTTACAGTGCTTGATCCCAATGACAGAAAGGGAATCGACACGTATGTATCATTGCTACTAAGGATAAAAAGATGGGAACTATATCTATGTAATAGATAAACAGATCTTGTCTACATCATGTCATCGTTTTTATTGCATTACTCCATTTCTCCATGAACTTAATACACTAGATACATGCTGGATAGCGGTCGATGTGTGGAGTAATAGTAGTAGATGCAGGCAGGAGTCGGTCTACTAATCTTGGACATGATGCCTATGTAATGATCATTGCCTGGATATCGTCATAATTATTTGAGGTTCTATAAATTGCCCAATAGTAATTTGTTTACCCACTGTTTGCTATCTTTCTCGAGAGAAGCCACTAGTGAAACCTACGGCCCCCGGGTCTTCTTCCTCATATATTTGCTTGCGATCTACTTTTCCTTTGCATTTTTATTCAGATCTATTAAACCAAAAATAAAAAAATATTTTTCTACACTTTATTTTATTTGCGATCTATTATTTCAATCTATTACAATTTTCTAGCATCGTTACCCGAAAGGGATTGACAACCCCTTTAACATGTTGGGTTGCGGGTGTTGTTATTTGTGTGCAGGTGTTGTTTATGTTTTGTTGCTTGGTTCTCCTACTGGTTCGATAACCTTGGTTTATTCACTGAGGGAAATACCTACCACCGCTGTGCTGCATCATCCCTTCCTCTTTGGGGAAATACCGACGTAGTCCTAGCAGACAGGAGCTTTTCTGGCGCTATAGTCAGAGAGCAATCAAAAGGAATTTCTGGTGCCGTTGCCGGGGAGGATCTTCAACATAACCAGGTTCCTAATCACAAATCTCATCTCCTCTCCATTTACATTATTTGCCATTTCCCGTCGTTTTCCTCTCCCCCACTTCACAAAAGTTTGTCGTTTTATTCGCATCTCTTTCTCTTTCGCTGTTTTCTTGCCGGATCTATTTTTGCGTGCGTCTGTGTTTGCCATTATGGATAGTTCTCCTTCTATTGCTTGCACTCCCGAGGACAAAGTCCTCAACTTTAAACAAAGGGAGGAGAAAATTTAAAAAATGCTTGGTATAGAATTTGCAATGCTCATAATAGATCTATCCGTAAGCAATCTACCGTTGTGCTTCTGAGTTGTTTTTATGTTGGCATCACCACTTGGTATAGATTCGTCCTTGATACGATTACCGATGTCAATTTATTAATGAGTCCTCCTTTTGATGCCCTTAATGTTATGGGAAATTTAGTGGGTTCACCACCTCTTATGGTTAATGAAACAATTTTGACTCTTGAGCACATTATGGAAAGATTAGATGCTATCGAAAAGAAAATGCTCACCGAAGATCATATGGAAATAATATATAAAAAGATACATAATTTTGCTACTCATCTTGGGTCAAAAGCGGGTGATATTTTTAAGTTGTTAAAAGAGAGGGGTACCTCAATCCATGAAAGAATAGAAGAAAGTCCGTCTTGGATCGATAAATTGGAAGAAATCTTTAATAATCTAAGCACGACTTTTACTGCCACTAAAATTACTAAGGAAACTCCCGTAAAGAGTAGGAGATCCAGGAACAAGGGTGCAACTTCTAGTAATAGTAATAATGGAGATCTTAAGATGATTAGTGTTCACCCGGATTTGTTTGAAGTGATAAGAGATCCTTTTTGCAAGAATAAAATCTTTGAATTTATTCCTAGGAGTATTGTTATTGAAAACCTTTATGCTAAATCCTTAAAGGATTCGAAGTGTTTGATTGAAGAGTTGGACAAAGATGACAAAACTTAGATCCTTGCTTTATGCCTAGCTAAGGGCGTAAAACTATAGCACTTGTTGGGAGGCAACCCAATGAATAAAATTTATTTTTCCTTTTGCTTCATGTTCTTGTGTGTTAGCACAATTATGCTACTTTTATGATTGTATTTTTTATGTTTTAATTAGCGTTTGTGCCAAGTAAAGCCTTTAGGATCTTCTTGGGTGATAGTTGTTTGATCTTGCTGAAAAAACAAAAACTTTTACGCTCACGAAATTAATTTTCATTTCTTACCAGAGAGCGCTAAAATACCCATTCCACTTGCAGTAGATCAATATACAAATTTCTCAGGTCGTCCTAATTTTTCAGAATTTTTTGAGTTACAGAAGTATTCGAAATAGTCAGATTGCTACAGACTGTTCTGTTTTGACAGATTCTGTTTTCTTTGTGTTGTGTGATTATTTTGATGGCTCTATGGTTTTCTTTGATGAGTTTTTGCCATAGAAAGGTTGGAATACAGTAGATATAATACATAAACAAAATATGAATTGGTGTGATACATCACTTATAGTAGTGGTTTATTATTCTTATACTAACGGATCTCACGAAGGTTCTGTTGAGTTTTTTGTGATTGAAGTTTTCAAGTTTTGGGTTATCTTACGATGGATGAAGGATGGAAGAGACTAAGCTTGGGGATGCCCCGGCATCCCAAGCTATTATCCAAAAATGAGCAACCAACTAAGCTTGGGGATGCCCCCGAGTGGTGCTACCTCTTGAGCATGCATTGGTTTTCCCTTGAAGAGGAAAGAGTGATGCAGCAAAGTAGCGTAAGTATTTTCCTCAATTTTTGAGAACCAAGGTATCAATCCAGTAGGAGATAACACGCAAGTCACCTAGTACCTGCACAAACAATCAAGAACCTCGCAACCAACGTGATAAAGGGGTTGTCAATCCCTTCATGATCACTTGCGAAAGTGAGATCTGATAAAGATAGTAAGGTAAATATTTTTGGTATTTTTGTTGTATAGATTGCAAAATAGTAAATGAGATGCGATGTAAATAAAAGAGATGCAATATAATAAGAAAGAGACCCAGGGGCCATAGGTTTCACTAGTGGCTTCTCTCATGATAGCAAGTATTACGGTGGGTGAACAAATTGCTGCCGATCAATTGATAAAAGAGTGCATAGTTATGAGAATATCTAGGAAATGATTATGAAATATAGGCATCACGTCCGTGTTAAGTAGACCGAAACGATTCTGCATCTACTACTATTACTCCACACATCGATCGCTATCCAGCATGCATCTAGAGTATTAAGTTCATAAGAACAGAGTAATGCTTTAGGCAAGATGACATGATGTAAAGGGATAAACTCAAGCAATATGATATAAATCCCATCTTTTTATCCTTGATGGCAACAATACAATACGTGCATTGCTGCCCCTACTATCACTAGGAAAGGACACCGCAAGATTGAACCCAAAGCTAAGCACACTCCCATTACAAGAAAGATCAATCTACTAGGCCAAACTAAACCGATAATTCGAAGAGACTTGCATAGATATCAAATCATGCATATAAGAATTCAGAGAAGAACCAAATATTGTTCATAGATAAATTTGATCGTAAATCCACAATTCATCGAATCTCGGCAAACACACCGTAAAAAAGTAATACATCGAATAGATCTACAAGAACATCAAGGAGAACTTTGTATTGAGAACCAAAGAGAGAGAAGAAGCCATCTAGCTAATAACTATGGACCTGAAGGTCTGTGGTAAACTACTCACACATCGTCGAAGAGGCTATGGTGTTGATGTAGAAGCCCTCCATGATCGAATCCCCCTCCCACAGATCGCCGGAAAAGGCCCCAGATAGGATCTCACAGGTACAGAAGGTTGCGGCGGTGGAAAAGTTGTTTCGTGGCTCCCCTAATGTTTTTAGGGTATAAGAGTATATATAGGCGAAAGAAGTACGTCGGTGGAGCTCCGTGGGTCCCATGAGGGTGGGGGCGCGCCCTCCTGCCTCGTGGAATCTTCGCGGAGTTCCAGACTTCCACTCCAATTCTTCTAGTTTGCGTTTGTTCCAAGAAAGATCCTCGCGAAGTTTTCGTTCCGTTTGATATTCCTTTTCTGCGAAACACTAAAATAGGCAAAAAAAATTAGAAACTGGCACTGGGCCTCTGGTTAATAGGTTAGTCCCAAAAATAATATTAAAGTGCATATTAAAGCCCATTAAACATCCCAAACAGATAATATAATAGCATGGAACAATCAAAAATTATAGATACGTTGGAGACGTATCAAGCATCCCCAAGCTTAATTCATGTTCGTCTTCGAGTAGGTAAATGATAAAAACAGAAATTTTGATGTGGAATGCTACCTAACATAATTTTCAATGTAATTTCCTCTATTATGGCATGAATTTTTAGATCCAAAAGATTCAAGACAAAAGTTTAGTATTGACATAAAAATAATAATACTTCAAGCGTACTAACCAAGTAATTATGTCTTATCAAAATAACATAGCCAAAGAAAGCTCATCCCTACAAAATCATATAGTTTGGCCATGCTTCATCTCCGTCACACAAAATGCTCCCATCATGCACAACCTTGATGACAAGCCAATCAATTGTTTCATACTTAGCCTTTTCAAACTTTTTCAACTGTTATGCAATATATGAGCGCGAGCCATGGACATAGCACTATAGGTGGAATAGAATGGTGGTTGTGGAGAAGACAAAAGGGAGGAATATAGTCTCACATTAACTAGGCATATCAATGGGCTATGGAGATGCCCATCGATAGATATCAATGTGAGTGAGTAGGGATTGTCATGCAACAGATGCACTAAGGCTATAAGTGTATGAAAACTCAATAAAAGAAACTAAGTGGGTGTGCATCCAACTTGCTTGATCATGAAGACCTAGGGCAATTTGAGTAAGCCCATCATTGGAATATACAAGCCAAGTTCTATAATGAAAAATTCCCACAAGTATATGAAAATGGTGCGGCGCACGACAAGTGGCAGCGAGTGTTTTTTCGCGTTTTTTTTTTCTAAACCGCTCACCGGAATGAAACAAATGATACATCGTTGGAAAGATATCCTCGAGGCGCATCTTTTTCATATCTATTATTTTCTATAATTCGCTACGGTTTAAGAGTAGTTTCAAATTTAGTAAATCGTTGAATTCTGTTTTTTTTTGAATTTTTAGCAATTTTTGTATTGTTTTCGCTCTAGTTTTTGAACCGTTTGTCGAAACGAGGCGTGTGATACGTTGTTGGAAAGCTATGGACGAGGCGCAACTTTCATATGTAGAAATGGTTTTGAGATTCCTTACTGTTTTGAGTTAATTTTGAAAATGGTGCGGCGGACGACGAGTGGCAGCGGCTGTTTTCGCAAAATTTTAACAAACCGCTTGTCGAAATGATTCAAATGATACGCCGTTGGAAAGATATCGACGAGACGCAACTTACTCATGTAGAACACTCTCTCTAATTCCCTACGGTTTAGGAGCAGTTTTAAAATTACCGAAATGCGAAAACTTTGTTTTTTGCGACAACCAAATCGGCGAGTGAACTTAACCTGAGAGAAAACCGCACTGCATTAGATAGAAAACCGCACTGCAATGTCCGACAAAGTGTTGCGTGAGTTTTTCTTTTACTGTTCTTGTGATATGAGGCGAGTGCAGTGCACATTGAAGAAAAAGTGAACTTCGACATAAGTTTAAGTGAACCGCATTAATTCTTTTCATTTATTTTTAACTTTTTTTTGCACTTCACATTGAATGAAAGTGAACAACAACACTATCAAAAGTGAACCACATTATTGTTTGTGCTTCCATAACATTTTTGCACTTCACATAGAGCACAAGCGAACCTCAACACTCTCCAAAGTGAACCTCATTACATTTTTTACACCGCTTAACGAACTAAACTTTTTCCACTATTTTTCTGTGTGTATTCGATCTGAGCTGCGCAGGGCGATAGTAGTGTACTACATCACGACTACATCAACATTGACCGCACTTCATATTTTTTTTCGACAATCTTTATTTTACAGAGTGAATCACTTGATTCACTACAAAATGAAACGCATTGCAATGTCGACAAAGGGAACTGCATTATTTTTAAATTTTTGCTAGCATTTTCTCTTTATAATTTCATCTCAACTGCGAGGCCAAGTGCAATGAACCGCACACGACAAAGAAATGTACTGCAAGTGCCCATGCTATACACTTTTTTGGAACACACAACGCCACACAGGAACAAGTGCAATTCAAATTTGCATTGGAGGAAGTGAGCCACGACCCAAATTGAAACAAAATGCATGCTTCTTGCTTTTTTTGCCGTAACCAAGGTTTTTTAAGAGTGAAACTACATCATGCTTTCAACATCTAATTTTTAACAAATTATAAACTATGTCGATACAAATTTTGCAAAAAAATCCTCCAAAAAAAATAAGTGAACTCCTCTGTACAATTTTTTACAAAAGAAAACTCCTATATACTATGCACCGCACTGCAAATCTAAACAGACAATTTTTTATGAACTTTACTAGGACATCAATCAAACTCCACGACCCACAATACAGGACATCAATCAAAATCTTAAAGAACTGCATGCAGGAGAGCGAGTCCATCGAGAGAGAGCAAACTGTGTCTTGTGTTTCTTTTTTATAATTGATTTCTCCTCCATTTTTCTGCATTAGAGAACATAGTGGACTGATCGGACGTGGCTCGTCTGCAGTGCCTTCGTGCACGGTAGAACTGCCGTAGGGGTCAAAATCGGGCATTCCTTCACTATCCATCCCATCCAACGGCTTCTGCTACTCACCAACAAATGAACAGAAGGGTCCAACGAACTTGCTTGTTTCTCTATACTCTGAATATTCTCGTGCCAAAAATTAGAGAGAGGCGTACTGCATGGATCAGAAAAGTAGAGGATCGTCGAGCCGCTGTGCCCTCGTTGCTATTGAGCTGCAGCAGTTTCGTCGCTGTCAAGCTGCCACCGCCATCGTCGCCGCCACGGTACGTCCAATGGAGCCGCCTACGCGTTGTCACTGTCAAGCTACAGCCGCTGCGTTATCGTCGAGCCACTGTCGCCGCCATGTCAGTTGAGATGCCACAGTTGCATCGCATCCCATCCTCTATCTAGTCCTCTGAAGTCTGAAGTGCCCCAAGTTTGCTAGTGGTCTCTAGGTACAGCCATGCCAAGCACCAAAAATTGCGGGTACATCCGTGCCAAGCACAATCCGAATATAGCAGTTTTCAGTTTTCTCAGGGAAACTGAAGTGCACTCTGCTAACAGAGTACTGAAATTAGTGTATGCTGGGCATAAATAAATAACTTAAAAATAGAACTGTAGCATTTATACTGCATCTCACTCACGTATTCAGACTACCTTTGGCCTGGTAATCTCCCTCGTTTGTGTTTTCCATTGGACTGTACAAACAAGAATATCAGATCAGTTTTGAAAAGTGGATTAGGGGGATCGATGATGATTTTTGGTTTTTACCTATGGAGATCAAACGTGACTCCTTGTCTTAGATCGCAACGTGTACGTGCAGTTTGAATTCGATGCGGCGGCGGAGGCTGGGAAGCTCCAAACAGAACTGCACAAAAGAAATCTAAAGAATTGAAGAGCACCGCACTGCATTGGTGCTCGTCGTGGACTGCACTTCGCCCACCGAAAGAGTTGCATCCCCTGTTGGAGGCCAGCGGGCTGCACCAACGTGACTACCGTACTGCACTCGTACATGTCGCAAACTGCAAGGGGGCTTCACCGCTCGAATGACACAGGGCCGGTGCTGGGAGTTTCTCCCCTCTCCCATGCGGTTGATGGCACCTGACTGAGAAGGGCAGGACGGTGAGGAGAGGAAACGCCGGATCGAGGTCGTTTGTCCTCGCCGGAAGAGAAGAAGCTCCCACTGAGGGGGCGCGTGAGCAAATGTCTCACGCGAGTTCACGCGAGTAGAACAAGCTCGTCGTCATGTGCCGATGTCCAGGGGTGGCGCGGGGGCCGTGGATGATGAAGGAGGTCGGAGACGACACGCCCGGCCTACATCTGGCCGTGGACGGAGAGGAGGACCCCGGGGCGGCTCGAGAGGCATGGATTTTGGGCCGTCGGAAGGAAGGAAGAGCTGGGGAGAGATGCAGCGGGATGGGAGGGAGGATGTGGATGAACAGGGAGGGGTCAGGTCCGGGCGTGGCGCTGGCCGGCGCCGGAGGGAGGGGAGATCAAGGGAGGCCCAACCACCATGGCAGGGCGGCGCTCGGGATGGCCGGATCCGGTGACGGCGCATCAAGGGAGGCCGTGCATGGCTGGATCCACTGGCGGCATGACGTGAGTAGGCCGTGGATGGCTGGATCCATCGGCGGCGCGTCGCGGGGAGGCTATGGCTAGCCAGAATTCGGAGGTGTTGGCCATGGCGGGAGGAGGTGTGAAGTAGTGGGGAGTCGCCGCGAGTGGTGCGGCGGGGCTCTGGCAGCGCGTGGCGCCGTGGGGCGGGGCTCTGTTGGCGCGTGGTTGGCCGGGGCTCCGGCGGCGCATGGTTGGGCGGGGCTCCGGCATCGCTTGGTGGTGCGTGGCGGCTCGGGGCTAGGAGGAGGAAGGTGGAGCGGATCAGGGCGTTGGTGAGGATGGGTGGTGGTCGTGCGGTGGTGGGCTGGGAGTTTTGTTTTGTTGGTGCAGCTCGGGGTGGGTTCGCACTGATGAATTTTTGCAATCGAAGTGTTAGCCGAATAAGGAAGTGTTATCATATTAAGGATGTTATTAGAATAGACCCATCATATATACTTCCTTCTTTCCGGTTTATAAGCTTATCTTAAAATTTTAGTTTTTCCATTTTATAAGGCTCAATTTGGTTGTTCACCATCACATGTTCAGACTTAAAGGTGCATTAAATCATTACATGCAAGTATTAAGAGAAAATTGATCAATGCATGCATGCATTGCAATTAATGCATTCGTAAACATAATTTTTTGAGAAAAACAAGAGCATTAATTGGGTGCTTTTGCAAACTACAAAAAATATTTCACAACTCATCATCTACCTTGGTTGGTGAGATTTTTGAATTGAGCCTTATAAACCAGAAAGAAGGGAGTATATATATATATATATTAGTGAATATTAGTGAATATATATATTAGTGAATATATATATATATATATATATATATATATATATATATATATTAGTGAAGACCAAAACAACATTGCGAAGATAAACCTTGAAGATAAACCAATGTTGAAGTCAAACCAATTATGAAGATAATGCAATCATGACGCCAAATAAAAAATCTTCAAGAAAGGTTGGTGGTGGCGTTACCCACCGTATAGGAAATATTAGACCCAGACACAGCGCACAATTATCGTGGCGCTCCGAAGTTAAATTCTACATTAATGTATTCACACTCAAAGGATAAGTCTTCATGAATTGAAGATATACGTTACTTCGTGTGTTGCGCGCCTAAGTCATCAATATGCATAAGCGTTAGTATGTGTTTCCATTAACAGGACATTTGAGGATTCTAAGATATTTAGCTCACACCACAGCTTGCAAAACCTTTTCTCATCCAAAGGCTTCATGAACATATCTGCCAATTGCTCTTCTGTATTGATGTGAATGATATCAGTGTCTTCCTTCAACACGTCATCTCTGAGAAAATGATGACGGATCTGAATGTGCTTTGTCTTCGAGTGCTAAACTGGATTGTGAGCGATCTTGATGGTGATTTCATTTTCACAGTACAGAGGCACATGCTTCATGTTGATGCCATAATCGTTGAGGGTTTGCTTCATCTAGAGAAGCTGAGCGCAGCAAGATCTAGCAACAATGTATTCAGATTCAGCACTAGAGAGTGATACACAGTTCTGCTTCTTTGAAGACCAACAGACAAGAGATCGTCCAAGAAAGTGACATGTGTCTGATGTGGACTTGCGATCAACCTTATCACCAGCATAATTAGCATCTGAGAATCCAACTAGATCAAACTTTGAGCCCTTTGGATACCATAATCATAGTGTTGGGGTATGAGCCAAATATCGAAATATTCGCTTAACCACGAGGTGATGTGATTCCTTTGGTGCCACTTGAAATCGGGCACACATGCAAACGCTAAGCACTATATTTGGTCTAGATGCACATAAATACAATAAAGAACCAATTATGGAGCGGTATACCTTTTGATCGAACTCTTTACCATTGTCGTTGGGGCCCAATTGGCCTTTGTTTGGCATTGGCATCGTGTACCTTTTGCAGTCTTGCATTCCAAACTTCTTCAGGCAATCTTTGAGGTATTTTTCTTGTGATATGAAGATGCCATTTCTCTGTTGACGGATTTGAAGACCAAGAAAGAACTTCAACTCTCCCATCATGGACATATGATATTTCTCTTGCATCATATGCCCAAACTCATCACTGTATCTCTTATTAGTGCAGCCGAACATAATGTCATCCACATAGATTTGGCATACAAACAGTTCTCCATCATATGTCTTCGTGATGAGAGTGGGATCTAGAGAACCAGGTTTGAAGGCTTTGCTCTTCAGGAAATCATTGAGTATGTCATACCAAGCGCGAGGTGCTTGTTTGAGGCCAACAGTGCCTTGTTGAGTTTGTAGACCATATTAGGACGCTTTGGATCTTCAAAACCAGGGTTGAGCTGTTGGGAAACGCGGTATTTCAAAAAAAATTCCTATGATCACGCAAGATCTATCTAGGAGATGCATCGCAACAAGCGGGGAGAGTATGTCCACGTACCCTCGTAGACCGAAAGCCGAAGCGTTAAGTAACGCGGTTGATATAGTCGAACATCTTCGCGATCCAACCGATCAAGTACCGAATGCATGGCACCTCCGCGATCTGCACACATTCAGCTCGGTGACGTCCCTCGAACTCTTGATCTAGCTGAGTCCGAGGGAGAACTTCGTCAGCACGACGGCGTGCTGACGGTGATGATGAAGTTACCGACACAGGGCTTCGCCTAAGCACTACGACAATATTACCGAGGTGGAAATCTGTGGAGGGGGGCACCGCACACGGCTAAGACAAATCTTGGAGTGCCTTTGGGGTGCCCGCTACCCACGTATATAAAGGAGGGGGAAGAGGAGTCGGCCTAGGAGGGGCGCGCCTATAGGGGGAGTCCAACTAGGATTCCCAATCCTAGTTGGAGTCCCCTTCCTTTTCCAAGACGGGAGAGAGGGAAGGAGTAGGAGATGGAGAAGGAAAGAGAGGGGGCACCGCCCCCTCCCTAGTCCAATTCGGACATGCCATGGGGGGCGCACGGCCACCCCTTGAGGCCCTTCTCTCCTTTCCCGTATGGCCCATTAAGGCCCACTACTTCCCCCGGCGAATTCCCGTAACTCTCTGAAACTCCGAAAAATACCCGAATCACTCGGAACCTTTCCGATGTCCGAATATAGCCTTCCAATATATCGATCTTTATGTCTCAACTATTTTGAGACTCCTCGTCATGTCCGTGATCTCATCCGGGACTCCGAACAACCTTCGGTCATCAAATCACATAACTCATAATACAAATCGTCATCAAACTTTAAGCGTGCGGACCCTACGGGTTCGAGAACTATGTAGACATGACCAAGACACATCTCCGGTCAATAACCAATAGAGGAACCTGGATGCTCATATTGGCTCCTACATATTCTACGAAGATCTTTATCAGTCAAACCGCACAACAACATACGTTGTTCCCTTTGTCATCGGTATGTTACTTGCCCGAGATTCGATCGTCGGTATCATCATACCTAGTTCAATCTCGTTACTGGCAAGTCTCTTTACTCATTCCATAATGCAACATCCCGTAACTAACTCATTAGTCACATTGCTTGCAAGGCTTATAGTGATGTGCATTACCGGGAGGGCCTAGAGATACCTCTCCGAAACACAGAGTGACAAATCCTAATCTCGATCTGTGCCAACTCAACAAACACTATCAGAGACACGTGTAGAGCATGTTTATAATCACCCAGTTACATTGTGACTTTTGATAGCACACTAAGTATTCCTCTGGTATTCGGGAATTGCATAATCTCATAGTCAGAGGAACATGTATAAGTCATGAAGAAAGCAATAGCAATAAACTAAACGATCATAGTGCTAAGCTAACGGATGGGTCTTGTCCAACACATCTACTGATGTGACCCCGTTCATCAAATGACAACAGATGTCCATGGCTAGGAAACTTAACCATCTTTGATTAACGAGCTAGTCAAGTAGAGGCATACTAGGGACACTCTGTTTGTCTATGTATTCACACATGTACTAAGTTTCCGGTTAATACTATTCTAGCATGAATAATAAACATTTATCATGATATAAGGAAATATAAATAACAACTTTATTATTGCATCTAGGTCATATTTCCTTCAGTTTTCCACTTGCACTAGAGTCAATAATCTAGTTCACATCGCCATGTGATTTAACACCAATAGTTCACATCTTTATGTGACTAACACCCATAGTTCATATCGCCATGTGACCAACACTCAAAAGGTTTACTAGAGTCAATAATCTAGTTCACCTCGCTATGTGATTAACACCCAAGAGTAATAAGGTATGATCATGTTTTGCCTGTGAGAGAAATTTTAGTCTATGGGTCTGCAACATTCATATCCGTATGTATTTTGCAAATTCCTATGTTTACAATACTCTACATGGAGCTACTCTAGCTAATTGCTCCCACTTTCAATATGTATCTAGATCGAAACTTAGAGTCATCTAGATCGGTGTCAAAGCTTGCATCAACGTAACTCTTTACGACAAACTCTTTGTCACCTCCATAATGGAGAAACATTTCCTTATTCCACTAAGGATAATTTTGACCGATGCCCAGTGATCCACTCCTGAATCACTATTGTACCATCTTGCCAAACTCATGGTGAGGTACACAATAGGTCTGGTACACAGCATAGCATAGTTTATAGAACCTATGACTAAGGCATAGGGAATGACTTTTCATTCTCTTTCTATTTTCTGCCGTGGTCGGGTTTTGAGTCTTTATTCAACTTCACACCTTAAAAATCAGGCAAGAACTCCTTCTTTGACTGACCTATTTTGAACTCCTTCAAAATCTTATCAAGGTATGTACTCATTAAAAAAACTTATCAAGCGTCTTGATCTATCTCTATAGATCTTGATGCCAATATGTAAGTAGCTTCACCGAGGTCTTTCTTTTGAAAAACTCCTTTCAAATACTCCTTTACGCTTTCCAGAAAATTCTACATCATTTCCGATCAACAATATGTCATTCACATATACTTATCAGAAATGTTGTAGTGCTCCCACTCACTTTCTTGTAAATACAGGCTTCACCGCAAGTCTATATAAAACTATATTCTTTGATCAACTCATCAAAGCGTATATTCCAACTCCGAGATGCTTGCACCAGCCCGTAGATGGATCGCTAGAGCTTGCACACTTTGTTAGCACCTTTAGGATTGATAAAACCTTCTTGTTGCATCATATACAACTCTTCTTTAATAAATCTATTAAGGAATGTAGTTTTGACATCCATTTTCCAGATTTCATAAAATGTGGCAATTGCTAACATGATTCGGACATACTTTAAGCATCGATACGAGCGAGAAAATCTCATCGTAGTCAACATCTTGAACTTGTCGAAAACCTTTTGCGACAATTCGAGCTTTGTAGATAGTAACACTACTATGAGCGTCTGTCTTCCTCTTGAAGATCCATTTATTCTCTACGGCTTGCCAATCAACGGGCAAGTCAACCAAAGTCCACACTTTGTTCTCATACATGGATCCCATCTCAGATTTCATGGCCTCAAGCCATTTTGCGGAATCTGGGCTCATCGTCGCTTCCTCATAGTTCATAGGTTCGTCATGGTCAAGTAACATGACTTCCAGAACAGGATTACCATACCACTTTGGTGCGGATCATACTCTGGTATACCTACGGGGTTCTGTAGTAACTTGATCCGAAGTTTCATGATCATCATCATTAGCTTCCTCAATAATTGGTGTAGGAATCACTGGAACTAATTTCTGTGATGAACTACTTTCCAATTCGGGAGAAGGTACAACTACCTTATCAAGTTCTATTTTCCTCCCACTCACCTCTTTTGAGAGAAACCCCTTCTCTAGAAAGGACTCATTCTTAGCAACAAAAATCTTGCCTTCAGATCTGTGATAGAAGGTGTACCCAATAGTTTCTTTTGGGTATCCTATGAAGACGCACTTCTCCTATTTGGTTTCGAGCTTATCAGTTTGAAACCTTTTTCACATAAGCATTGCAATCCCAAACTTTAAGAAATGACAACTTAGGTTTCTTGCTAAACCATAGTTCATCCGGTGTCATCTCAACGGATTTCGATGGTGCCCTATTTAACGTGAATGCAACTGTCTCTAATGCATAACCCCAAAACGCTAGTGGTAAATCGGTAAGAGACATCATAGATCACAACATATCTAATAAAGTACGGTTACGACATTCGGACACACCATTACGTTGTGTTGTTCCAGGTGGCATCAGTTGTGAAACTAGTCGACATTGTTTCAACTGAAGGCCAAACTAGTAACTCAAATATTTCATCTCCACGATCAGATCGTAGAAAATTTATTTTCTTGTTACGATGATTTTCCACTTCACGCTGAAATTCTTTGAACTTTTCAAATGTTTCAGACTTATGTTTCATCAAGTAGATATACTCATATCTGCTCAAATCATCTGTAAAGGTCAGAAAATAACGATACCCGCCGCGAGCCTCAACACTCGTCGGACCGCATACATCGGTATGTATTATTTCCAATAATTCAGTGGCTCGCTCCATTGTTCCGGAGAACAGAGTCTTAGTCATCTTGCCCATGAGGCATGGTTTGAAAGCATCAAGTGATTCCAAAAGTCCATTCGCATGGAGTTTCTTCATGCGCTTTACACCAATATGACCTAAATGGCAGTGCCACAAGTATGTTGCACTATCATTATCAACTTTGCATCTTTTGGCATCAATATTATGAATATGTGTATCACTATGGTCGAGATTCAATAAACCATTTATATTAAGTGTATGACCATAGAAGGTTTTATGCATGTAAATAGAACAACAATTATTCTTTGACTTAAATGAATAACCGTACTGCAATAAACATGATCCAATCATATTCAAGCTCAACGCAAACACAAATAACATTTATTTTAGGTTCAACACCAATCCCGAAGGTAAAAGGAGTGTGCGATGGTGATCTTATCAACCTTGGAATCATTTCCAACACACATCGTCACCTTGCCCTTAGCTAGTCTCTATTCATTTTGCAACTCCTGTTTCGAGTTACTAATCTTAGCAACTGAACCGGTATCAAATACCCTGGGGTTACTATGAACACTAGTAAAGTACACATCAATAACATGTATATCAAATATACTTTTGTTCACTCTGCCATCCTTCTTATTCACCAAGTATTTGGGGTAGTTCCGCTTCCAATGACCATTCCCTTTGCAGTAGAAGCACTCAGTTTCAGGCTTAGGTCTAGGTTTGGGCTTCTTCATGGGAGTGGCAACTTGCTTGTCATTCTTCTTGAAGTTCCCTTTCTTTCCCTTGCCCTTTTACTTGAAACTAGTGGTCTTGTCAACCATCAACACTTGATGCTTTTTCTTGATTTCTACCTTCGCCAATTTCAGTATCACGAAGAGCTCGGGAATCGTTTTCGTCATCCCTTGCATATTATTGTTCATCACAAATTTCTAGTAACTTGGTGACGGTGACTAGAGAAATCTGTCAATCACTATCTTATCTGGAAGATTAACTCCCACTTGATTCAAGTGATTGTAGTACTCAGACATTCTAAGCACATGCTCACTAGCTGAGCTATTCTCCTCCATCTTGTAGGCAAAGTACTTGTCAGAGGTCTCATACCTCTTGACTCGGGTATGAGTCTGAAATACCAATTTCAGCTCTTGGAACATCTTATATGCTCTGTGGCATTCACAACATTTTTTAAGTCCCGGTTCTAAGCCGTAAAGCATGGCGCACTAAACTATCAAGTAGTCATCATACCGAGCTTGCCAAACGTTCACAACGTCTACATCTGCTCCTGCAATAGGTCCATCACCTAGCGGTGCATCAAGGACATAATTCTTCTATGCAGCAATGAGGATAATCTTCAGATCACAGAGCTAGTCCGCATCATTTCTACTAACATATTTCAACATAGTTTTCTCTAGGAACATATCATAAATAAAATGGGGAAGCTATACGCGAGCAATTGATCTACAAGATAGATATGCAAATACTCATTTCGGACTAAGTTCATGATAAATTACAGTTCAATTAATCATATTACTTAAGAACTCCCACTTAGATAGACATCCCTCTAATCATCTAAGTGATCACATGATCCATATCAACTAAACCATGTCCAATCATCACGTGAGATGGAGTAGTTTTCAAAGCTGAACATCACTATGTTGATCATATCTACTATATAATTCACACTCGACCTTTTGGTCTCAGTGTTCCGAGGCCATATCTGCATATGCTAGGCACGTCAAGTTTAACCCGAGTATTCTGCATGTGCAAAACTGGTTTGCACCCATTGTATGTGAACGTAGAGCTTATCACACCCGATCATCACGTGGTGTCTCAGCACGAAGAACGGTCGCAACGGTGCATACTCACGGAGAACACTTATACCTTGAAATTTTAGTAAGGGGTCATCTTATAATACTACCGTTGAACAAAGCAAATTAAGATGCATAAAGGATAAACATCACATACAATCAAATAAGTGATATGATATGACCATCATCATCTTGTGCCTTTGATCTTCATCTCCAAAGCACCGTCATGATCACCATCGTCACCGGCTTCACACCTTGATCTCCATCGAAGCATCGTTCTCGTCTCGCCAACTATTGCTTCTACGACTATTGCTACCGCTTAGCGATAAAGCAAAGCAATTACATGGCGATTGCATTTCATACAATAAAGCGACAACCATATGGCTCCTGCCAGTTGCCGATAACTATTACAAAACATGATCATCTCATACAACAAATTATATATCAGCACGTCTTGACCATATCACATCACAACATGCCTTGCAAAAACAAGTTAGACGTCCTCTACTTTGTTGTTGCAAGTTTTACGTGGCTTCTACGGGCTTAGCAAGAACCATTCTTACCTACGGCATAAAAACCACAACATGGTATAGTGATTGATTTTTGATCTTCGGAAAGAACCATGTTCATTGAATCCGATTCAACTAAACTTGGATAAACTGACACTCGCCAGCCACCTTTGTGCAAAGCACGTCGATAGAACCAGTCTCATGAACGCGGTCATGTAATGTCGGTCTGGGCCGCTTCATCCAACAATACCGCTGAATCAAGAAACAACTAGTGACGGCAAGCAATATGTATATACCCACGCCCACAACTCCTTTGTGTTCTACTCGTGCATATAACATCTACGCATAGACCTGTCTCGGATGCCACTGTTGGGGAACGCGATATTTCAAAAAAAATCCTACGATCACGCAAGATCTATCTAGGATATGCATAGCAACGAGCGGGAAGAGTGTGTCCATGTACCCTCGTAGACCAAAAGCGGAAGCGTTAAGTAATGCGGTTGATATATTCGAACGTCTTCGCGATCCAATCGATCAAGTACCGAAGACACGGCACCTCCGCGATCTGCACACGTTCAGCTCGGTGACATCCCTCGAACTCTAGATCCAGCTAAGGCTGAGGGAGAGTTTCGTCAGCACGGCGGCATGTTGACGGTGATGATGAAGTTACCGGCGCAGGGCTTCGCCTAAGCACTACGACAATATGACCGAGGTGGAAATCTGTAGAGGGGGGCACCGCACTCGGCTAAGACAAATCTTGGAGTGCCTTTGGGGTGTCCCCCTGCCCACGTATATAAAGGAGGGGGAAGAGGAGGCCGGCCTAGGAGGGGCGCGCCTATAGGGGGAGTCCAACTAGGATTCTCAATCCTAGTTGGAGTCCCCTTCCTTTTCCAAGACGGGAGAGAGGGAAGGAGTAGGAGAGATAGAAGGAAAAGGAGGGGGGCGCCGCCTCATCCCTAGTCCAATTCGGATTTGCCATGAGGGGGCACGCGGACACCCCTTGAGGCCCTTCTCTCCTTTCCCGTATGGCCCATTAAGGCCCACTACTTCCCCCGGCGAATTCCCGTAACTCTCCGGTACTTCGAAAAATACCCGAATCACTCGGAACCTTTCTGATGTACGAATATAGCCTTCCAATATATTGATCTTTATGTCTCGACCATTTTGAGACTCCTCGTCATGTCCGTGATCTCATCCGGGACTCTGAACAACCTTCGGTCATCAAATCACATAACTCATAATACAAATTGTCATTGAACGTTAAGCGTGCAGACCCTACGGGTTCGAGAACTATGTAGACATGACCGAGACACATCTCCGGTCAATAACCAACAGTGGAACCTGGATGCTCATATTGGCTCCTACATATTCTACGAAGATCCTTATCGGTCAAACCGCACAACAACATACGTTGTTCCCTTTGTCATCGGTATGTTACTTGCCTGAGATTCGATCGTCGGTATCATCATACCTAGTTCAATCTCATTACCGGCAAGTCTCTTTACTCGTTCCATAATTCAACATCCCGTAACTAACTCATTAGTCACATTGCTTGCAATGCTTATAGTGATGTGCATTACCGAGAGGGCCTAGAGATACCTCTCCGAAACACGGAGTGACAAATCCTAATCTCGATCTATGCCAACTCAACAAACACTATCTGAGACACCTATAGAGCATCTTTATAATCACACAGTTATGTTCTGATGTTTGATAGCACACTAAGTGTTCCTTCAGTATTCGGGAGTTGCATAATCTCATAGTCAGAGGAACATGTATAAGTCATGAAGAAAGCAATAGCAATAAACTAAACGATCATAGTGCTAAGCTAACGGCCGGGTCTTGTCCAACACATCATTCTCTAATGATGTGATCCCATTCATGAAATGACAACACATGTCCATGGCTAGGAAACTTAACCATCTTTGATTAACGATCTAGTCAAGTAGAGGCATACTAGGGACACTCTGTTTGTCTATGTATTCACACATGTACTAAGTTTCGGTTAATATAACTCTAGCATGAATAATAAACACTTATCATGATATAAGGAAATATAAATAAGAACATTATTATTGCCTCTAGGGCATATTTCCTTCATGAGCTACATACACTTCTTCTTCAATTTTGTCGTTGAGGAAGGCACTCTTCACATCAATTTAGTACAGAAGAATGTTGTTGTGGTTAGAATAGGCTAGCAGTATTCGAATGGCTTCAAGCCAAGCCACAGGAGCAAAGGTTTCATCGAAGTCAATTCCTTCCACTTGTGTGTAACCTTGGGCAACAAGACGAGCCTTGTTTCTAACGACTTGACCATGTTCATCTTGCTTGTTGCGATAGATCCGTTTAGTGCCAATAATATTGTGCTTGCGAGGATCTGGACATTTGACTCCCAGACATTGTTCAGCTCAAACTGTTGAAGCTCTTCTTGCATAGCTTGAATCCATTCAGGTTCCATGAAGGCTTCATCAACTTTATTGGGTTCGGATATAGAGACAAATGCAAAGTGTCCATAGAAGTTTGCTAGTTGTGTTGCTCTTGATCGAGTGAGAGGACCAGGTGCATTGATAATCTTCTCAATCTGAACTCCAATGGCAACCCGAGGATGTACAGGGCGAAGACTTTGCTCTTGTTGATTGCTATTTTCATCTTCGGCATTATCTTCGGACTGAGCATTGTCTTCATGTGTAGTGGGTGCTGGAACGACAAGTTCTTCTTCTACCTGTTCCTCGGTGGGTATGATTTCTCCAGTTCCCATAAGCTTGATAGATTCACTAGGGGAAGCTTCATCTAGCACATTTGGCAGGTGCTCTCTTTGCAAGCCGTTAGTCTCATCGAACCGCACATCTACAGTTTCAACCACTTTATAGTGAAAGAGGTTGAAGACTCTGTAGGTGTTCGAATCCTTTCCGTAACCAAGCATAAAACCTTCATGTGCTTTCGGTGCAATTTTTGAAGTGTGATGTGGATCCTTGATCTAGCACCTGGCACCGAAGACTTTGAAATAGCTAATGTTTGGCTTCTTACCAGTAAGGAGTTCATAGGATGTCTTCTTGAAGAACTTATGAATATAAACTCTGTTGATGATGTGGCAAGCAGTATCAATGGCTTCAGGCCAGAACTTTCTTGGAGTCTTGTACTCATCAAGCATCATACGTGCCATCTCAATGAGGGTTCTATTCTTGCGCTCCACGACGCCATTCTACTGAGATGTGTATTGAGCAAAGAGCTCATGAGTGATGCCCAGTGTATCAAGATAAGTGTCAAGGTCAGTGTTCTTGAATTCTCTGCCATTGTCACTCCTAATGTGCTTGATCTTGACGCCATAGTTGCTCATGGCGCAATTGGCGAATCATCTGAAGACATCCTGCCCTTCAGTCTTATAAAGAATTGTGTGCACCCAGGTGTATCTTGAATAATCATCAACAATAACGAAGCCATAAAGATGTGCAGTGGTAGTAAGCGTAGAGTAGTGAGTAGGGCCAAATAAGTCCATGTGTAGCAGCTCGAAGGGGTGTGATGTAGTCATGATTGTCTTTGAGGGATGCTTGGCCCTAGTCATCTTCCCAGCTTCGCAAGCACCACATAGATGATCCTTCTTGAACTTGACGCCCTCGATGCCAATGATATTCTTCTTCTTCATGAGAGTGTGCAAGTTCCTCATGCCCGCATGTCCTAGCCTTCGATGCAAAAGCCAACACTCTGAATCTTTTGCTATAAGACATACGGCAAGTTGTGGTCCTACGGAGAAATCTACCATATACAGATCACCTCTTCGATAACCTTCAAAGACTAGAGATTTGTCAGTTTCCATAAGCACAAGGCAATGATATTTTCCAAATATCAATATCATGTTAAAATCACAAAGCATTGATACAGACATTAAGTTGTATCCAAGGGATTCTACAAGCATCACTTTATCCATGTGCTGATCATGTGTGATAGCAACTCTACCTAGGCCCAATACCTTGCTTTTACCACTGTCAGCGAATGTGATGTGGCTTTTAGTGGATGGGCGTAGGGTTGAATCCATGAGAAGACTTTGATCACCGGTCATGTGGTTAGTGCATCCACTGTCCATTATCCATTCAGTAGCTTTCGGAGTCGTACCTTACAGTGCAGCTAGCGGGATAAGCTTCACCAAGAGTATTGTGAAGCACAATCATATAACGAACAAGCATACTATCAAAGTTGAGATTCTTGTTTGGTAAGATAGGATGCTCGTCAAGAAACCCTGGGACAAAATACATGGTAAGACCATTTTGTCACTTTATCTTGCGTCCCACAAGATGTTTTAGGTCCCCAGCATTGTCTTCAGAAGACTGTGATTTCTGGTTGGAGACCTGTCCCTACAAGAGAATTTAATTCTTCTTAACCACCCACATCTTCAGGGGTGGCTTAGAAGCAATAAGTCTAAGTGCAACATCGGAGAACTTTGGCTTTGGAGCCTTAGCAAATAGTTTTGTAGGAGGTGAATAGTACTAGGAAGAATATGCAGAAAAGTTCTTTGATCTATGAACATAGCAGTTAGATGAAACACGCTCATATTCATGAGTCTGATGATAATTTCCCTGCAAAACATTGGCGTTAGGGTGACATTGTGAGCTCCTCGGTCTGTATGAAGCCTTTGGGCCATATGAAGCCTTTGGTCTAGGGTTTGATGCGTCTCCAACGTATCTATAATTTTTGATTGTTCCATGCTATTATATTATCTGTTTTGGATGTTTTATATGCATTAATATGCTATTTTATATGATTTTTGGGACTAACCTATTAACCTAGAGCCTAGTGTCGGTTTCTGTTTTTTCCTTGTTTTAGAGTTTCGCAGAAAAGGAATACCAAACAGAGTCCGAACGGAATGAAACTTTCATGATGATTTTTCTTGGACCAGAAAACATCCAGAGGGCTTGGAGTGCAAGTCAGGAAAGCCACGAGGCGGCCAGAAGGTCGGAGGGCGCGCCTAGGGGGTAGGGTGTGCCCCCACCCTTGTGGGCCCCTCGTGACTCCACCAACCTATTTCTTCCGCCTATATATTCTCAAATATCCCAAAACCTACCAGGGGAGCCACGAAACCACTTTTCCACCGCTGCAACCTTCTATACCCGTGAGATCCCATCTAGGGGCCTTTTCCGGCATCCTGTCGGAGGGGGATTCGATCATGGAGGGCTTCTACATCAACACCATTGCCTCTCTGATGAAGCGTGAGTAGTTTACCACAAACCTACGGGTCCATAGCTAGTAGCTAGATGGCTTCTTCTCTCTCTTTGATTCTCAATACAAAGTTCTCCTCGATGTTCTTGGAGATCTATTCGATGTAGTACTCTTTTTCGAGGTGTTTGTCGAGATCTGATGAATTGTGGGTTTATGATCAGCTTATCTATGAATATTATTTGAATCTCCTCTGAATTCTTATATGCATGATCTGGTATCTTTGCAAGTCTCTTTGAACTATCAGTTTGGTTTGGCCAACTAGATTGGTTTTTCTTGCAATGGGAGAATTGCTTAGCTTTGGGCTCAATCTTGCAGTGCTCGATCCTAGTGACAGAAGGGGAACTGACACGTATTGTATTGTTTCCACCAAGGATAAAAATATGGGGTTTTCATCATATTGCTTTGAGTTAATCCCACTACATCTTGTCATCTTACTTAATGTGTTACTCTATTCTTATGAAATTAATACACTAGATGCAGGCAGGAGTCGGTCGATATGTGGAGTAATAGTAGTAGATGCAGAATCGTTTCGGTCTACTTGACATGGACATGATGCCTATATTCATGATCATTGCCTTAGATATCATCATAACTTTGCGCTATTCTATCAATTGTTCGGCATTAATTTGTTCAACTACCGTAATATTTTCTATCTTGAGATAAGCCTTTGAAACCTATGGCTCCCGGGTCTATTTTCCATCATATAAGTTTCCGATCTACAATTTTAGTTTCCTATTTACTTTCTTTGCAATCTTTTACTTTCCGTTTCATAAACCAAAAATACCAAAAATATTACTTTACCGTTTATCCATCTATATCAGATCTCACTTTGCAAATAACTGTGAAGGGATTGAATACCCCTTTGTCGTGTTGGGTGCAAGTTGGTTTTTGTTTGTGTAGGTATTCGGTGGCTTGTTACATTGTCTCCTACTGGATTGATACCTTGGTTCTCAAAAGCTGAGGGAAATACTTACTCTACTTTGCTGCATCACGCTTTACTCTTCAAGGGAAAAACCAATGCAAGCTCAAGAGGTAGTAGGAAGAATTTCTGGCACCGTTGCTGGGGAGATCTATGCCAAGCCAAGACATACCAAGTACCCATCATAAACTCTCACCCCTCGCATTACATTATTTGCCATTCGCCTCTCGTTTTCCTCTCCCCACTTCTAAAATGATTTTCGAAAAGATTCGCCTTTTCTTTGCTCTCCTTCCGTTCATCTTCTTTGCTTGCTTTTTGTGTGCTCGTGTGTTGGATTGCTTGCTTTGTCTCAATGACTCCTCCAAAAAACGTTGACGCTCACCTTAGGAGGTTAGACGAAATTGAAAATAATGTTAGAAGCTTCATGTCCTTGCAATTTGAGCATAACAATTTCTTTAGAAATGAGCTCAAGGAGCAGAAAAGTTTTATGGAATACATGAACAAATAGCTTGATGATATGTCTAAGGAAGTTTATGGTTTGAGATCTCAGTTTGCGTATCTTGAAAATTTGGTAGGTCAAATTTCTGATAAACAAGCTACTTTAGTAAACAAAATGGCCGCCAAACCAGAGGATGAAAATAATGATGAAGATATTAAAGTAATTGATGTGAACCCTATTGAATCTTTGTTTTCCAATGTGAATCTTGATAAAGATGGGACTGGAGATGAGTCAACTTTAGTTAGAAGGCATCCCAATGATTCGGAGTTTTTAGATCTTGATGCAAAAATTGATAAAAGTGGGATTGGAGAAGTCAAAACTTTAGGTAGCAATGAACCCAATCTTTTGGATTTCAAGGAATTTAATTATGATAATTATTCTTTAATAAATTTTATTTCCTTGTTGCAATCCAAGTTGAATTCTCCTCATGCTTATAATCAAAACAAAGCTTTTACTAAACATATCGTCGATGCTATGATGCAATCTTTTGAAGAAAAGCTTGAATTGGAAGTTTCTATCCCTAGAAAACTTTATGATGAGTGGAAACCTAATATTAAGATTAAGATTAAAGATTATTAATGCTATGCTTTGTGTGATTTGGGTGCTAGTGTTTCCATGATTCCAAAAAATTTGTGTGATGTGTTGGGTTTCCTTGAATTTGATGATTGTTCCTTAAATTTGCATCTTGCGGATTCCACTATTTAGAAACCTATGGGAAGGATTAATGATGTTCTTATTGTTGCAAATAGAAATTATGTGCCCATAGATTTCATTGTTCTTGATATAGATTGCAATCCTACATGTCCTATTATTTTTGGTAGACCTTCCCTTAGAACGATTGGTGCAATTATTGATATGAAAGAATGAAACATTAGATTTCAATTTCCGTTAAGGAAAGGCATGGAACACTTTCCAAGAAATAAAATTAAATTGCCTTATGAATCTATTATGAGAGCCACTTATGGATTGCATGCCAAAGATGATAATACTTAGATCTATTCGTGTTTTATGCCTAGCTAAGGGTGTTAAACAATAGCGCTTGTTGGGAGGCAACCCAACTTTATTTTTGTTTTTGATTTTTAGGTCCTGTTTTGCAATAAATATTTCATCTAGCCTCTGGTTAGATGTGGTTTTGTGTTTAATTAGTGTTTGTGCCAAGTAAGACCTTTGGGATAGCCTACGGTGATAGTTGATTTGATCTTGCTGAAAAAACAGAAACTTTTGCATTCACAAAAACAATTCTCATTTTTAGAAGGAGGATGATAAAATACTGATTCTTTCTAAAGAAGATTAATAGACAAATTTCTTAGGACTTCCTAATTTATCAGGATTTTTAGAGTTATAGAAGTATTCGAAATATCCAGATTGCTACAGACTGTTCTGTTTTTTTTACAGATTCTGTTTTTCGTGTGTTGTTTGCTTATTTTGATGAATCTATGGCTAGTATCAGGGGGTATGAACCATGGAAAAGTTGGTGTACAGTAGATATTACACCAATATAAATAAAGAATGAGTTCACAACAGTACCAAAAGTGGTGATTTATTTTCTTATACTAACGGAGCTTACGAGATTTTCTGTTGAGTTTTGTGTTGTGAAGTTTTCAAGTTTTGGGTAAGGATTTGATGGACTATGGAATAAGGAGTGGCAAGAGACTAAGCTTGGGGATGCCCCGGGAAGGCATCCCCTCTTTCGTCTTCGTCTATTGGTATCTATCTATATCAGATCTCACTTTGCAAATAACCGTGAAGGGATTGACAACCCCTTTGTCGCATTGGGTGCAAGTTAGTGTTTGTTTGTGCAGGTATTCGGTGGCTTGTTGCATTGTCTCCTACTGGATTGATACCTTGGTTCTCAAAAGCTGAGGGAAATACTTACTCTACTTTGATGCATCACCCTTTCCTCTTCAAGGAAAAAACCAACGCAAGCACAAGAGGTAACAGGGTTTGTCTTCTTCCCTAGTGGTGTCATGATGACATTCAAGGAAGCTTTTCAAGACAACTTTTAGGCACCCAGATCTTCTTCAAAGGTGACCCATTCCTGTAGTTAGTACCAATAAACCTGGCAAACACTTCACCATTCTGATTCTTAAACAGCTTATAATTGGCATCAAAGGACTCAGCAATGATAATGTGATTAGCACAAGTGAAGCCAGGTAAGGTGGATGGGTCCACTGAAGGGCCCTTTGCAGCAACCCATGTGGTTTTTGGGTACTGCTCTGGCTTCCAGTAAGACCCATCAACATTAATTTTCCTCTCAAACCCAACACCCTCTTTCCTAGGGTTTCGATTCAGAATCTATTTCTTGAGGACATCACACAGTGTCTGATGCCCTTTGAGGCTCTTGTACATGCATGTTTCAAGCAATGTCTTCAACCTGGCATTCTCATCAGCAATAGTAGTGGTATCCTGAGAAGAGGGGTTAGTTACCACATCAGCAGTTGAAGATATTGCAACTTCAGAAGCAGTAGAACATGCAGCAATAGAGACAACATTGTCACACTCAAGGCATTTCAAACAAGGTGGCACAAAATCTTCCTGAGCGGAACTGATATGTTGAGCGAGTAGTGAATCGTTCTATTTTTGAAGGTCTTCATGAGACGGTCTCAGTTTCTCAAGATCTTGCTTCCTTTGAAGATAATCGTAGGAAAGCTTCTCATGAGTGGCTGAGAGGGTTTCGTGATGACTTTCAAGTTCCTCGTACTTAACACAAAGATTTTTCATGTCTTCGATTAAGGACTGAGTTTGATTCATTTCCTCGTCCAACAGGTCATCACTTTTGTCTAGCAACTTTTGAATATGTTCCATAGTAGTTTGTTGTTCAGTTGCAATTTTGGCAAGAGTCTTATAGCTGCGTTCGGATTCACATTCTGAGTCATCTTCACTGGAGATTTGCAAGTAAGCATCACGTGAGTTTACCTTGGCACCTCGTGCCATGAAGCAGTAGGTAGGAGGAGATCAATCAGGTTTGAAAGTCATCGTTTTAAGTGACTCTTTGAATTCGTGGAACCAGGGGTCCTGACGAGTTCGATGACCTTCATAAACATCAAAGATCTGGTCCCATATAAGCTTCGCATTGCAAAGATGCATAATGCGCCTGAACTCGTCTCTGGACAGGCAAGAGCATATGATATCCTTCGCCGTAGTATCCAGCCGAGTATACTTGCGAATGTCATCAACATGTGCCATTTTGCATAGATCGGTAAGACCAATCTTCGTGACGGTCACGAGGCAGGGCCCCCCCTAGGGCACGCCCCCTACCCTCGTGAGCCCACCATAAGGCGGTTGACGCTCTTCTTTTGCCGCAAGAAAGCTAATATTCGGAAGAAAAAAATCACGGCGAAGGTTTCAGGCCAATCGGAGTTACGGATCTCCATATATATACGAAACGGTGAAACACAGCCAGAGCAGAACGCAGAACCAGAGAGAAACAGAGAGATAGATCCAATCTCGGAGGGGCTCTCGCCCCTCCCATGCCATGGAGGCCAAGGACCAGAGGGGAAACCCTTCTCCCATCTAGGGAGGAGGTCAAGGAAGAAGAGGAAGAAGGGGGCCCCTCTCCCCCTCGCTTCCGGTGGCGTCGGAACACCGTCGGGGCCATCATCATCACCGTGATCTACACCAACACCTCCGCCATCTTCACCAACATCTCCATCACCTTCCCCCGTCTATCTACAGCGGTCCACTCTCCCGCAACCCGCTGTACCCTTTGCTTGAACATGGTGCTTTATGCTTCATATTATTATCCAATGATGTGTTGCCATCCTATGATGTCTGAGTAGATTTTCGTTGTCCTATCGGTGGTTGATGAATTGCTATGATTGATTTAATTTACTTGTGGTTATGTTGCTGTCCTTTGGTGCCCATCATATGAGCGCGCGCGTGTATCACACCATAGGGTTAGTTGTATGTTGATAGCACTATGTATTGGAGGGCAAGAGTGACAGAAGCTTCAACCTAGCATCGAAATTGATGCATACGGGATTGAAGGGGGACCAATATATCTTAATGCTATGGTTGGGTTTTACCTTAATGAACATTAGTAGTTGCGGATGCTTGCTAATAGTTCCAATCATAAGTGCATAGAATTCCAAGTCAGGGATGACATGCTAGCAGTGGCCTCTCCCACATAATACTTGCTATCGGTCTAGTAAAGTAGTCAATTGCTTAGGGGCAATTTCGCAACTCCTACCACCACTTTTCCACACTCGCTATATTTACTATATTGTTTCTTAATCTAAACAGCCCCTACTTTTTATTTACGTGCTCTTTATTATCTTGCAAACCTATCCAACAACACCTACGAAGTACTTCTAGTTTCATACTTGTTCTAGGTAAAGCGAATGTCAAGCGTGCGTAGAGTTGTATCGGTGGTCGATAGAACTTGAGGGAATATTTGTTCTACCTTTATCTCCTCGTGGGGTCGACACTCTTACTTATCAAAAACTGTTGCGATCCCCTATACTTGTGGGTTATCAAGACCTTTTTCTGGCGCCGTTGCCGGGGAGCAATAGCATGGGGTGAATATTCTCGTGTGTGCTTGTTTGCTTTATCACTAAGTAATTTTTATTTGTTGTTCTTAGTTGTTTCCTATCTTCAGTTATGGGTAGGAAACACAAAATACCAAAAAAAATTAGTTGTACCTACTGAACCAATGGTTGAAGAACCAATCAAAATCTATCACACTGCTGAAGCTTATTACTTGGATCATCTTCGATCCCTATGTGCTCGTGCTGAAACCCCAACTAGCTTAGTTGAGGGCAAATCTTTAGATGAGCATGCTTGTTATGTGCGACACCATATATCTGAAACAGGGAAATTATTATGGAGTCAAATTCAACGTTTGCAATGCTATGCTTGGAATTTATGTGAATTATATGATTTTACTTGTTGTTCTGAAAACCTAAGAAACACCTTCCCTACCAATGTGAGTTTATTGATAATGGAATATTATCTTCTTATGCTAAAGGTGTTTATAGTTACTATGATGTTCAACAAATTGAAGAATTTGTTGCTTTTGAGGGTGCTTATGAAATTGCTTCTTTGATTGAAAAGTATGATGCTACTTTTCACAAATCTGAAATTTTTGCTATACTTAAATATTGCTATGATAATTACGCTTCTAATACCTATGTTAAACAATATATTGAGGAATACTCCGCTGTCCAAGAAGAGACTAATATTTTGCAAGAGTCTATGGAAGAAGAAATTGATGACACTGTGAGCTCATTGGATGAAAAAGATGAGGAGGAGAGCGAAGAACAAAAGGAGGAAGAGCGGATTGATCACCCGCGCCCACCTTCTAATGAGAGTAACTCTTCAACTCATACATTGTTTAATTCCCCTTCGTGCTTACCGAAGGATGATTGGTATGATGACTGTTATGATCCCTATGATTCTTTTGAAATATCCTTTTTTGATGATGCTTGCTATGCTTATGGCCAAGATGCCAATATGAATTATGCTTATGGAGATGAACTTGCTATAGTTCCTTATGTTAAACATGAAATTGTTGCTATTGCACCCACGCATGATAGTCCTATTATCTTTTTGAATTCTCCCGATTATACTATATCGGAGAAGTTTGCACTTATTAAGGATTATATTGATGGGTTGCCTTTTACCGTTACACATGATGATTTTAATGGATATAATATGCATGTGCTTTCTGCTCCTACTTGCAATTATTATGAGAGAGGAACTATATCTCCACCTCTCTATGTTTCCAACATGATAAAATTGCAACAAACTGTTTATACTATGCATTGGCCTTTACTAGGTGTGCATGAATTGTTCTTTTATGACATGCAGATGCATAGGAAGAGAGTTAGACTTCGTCATTGCTTGATAGATGTTGCTTTGTGCTCACTACTAAATTACAAATCATTGTTAATTAAAATTGGCTTTGATATACCTTGGGATCCGGGTGGATTCACTACTTGAGCACCATATGCCTAGCTTAATGGCTTTAAAGAAAGCGCTGCCAGGGAGACAACCCGGAAGTTTTAGAGAGTCATTTATTTCTGTTGAGTGCTTTCATATATTTTAAAAACAACAAAAATAAAGAGGGGAACCCAAAACTTTTTCAAAAAGAAAAGCGAAAGTGAGGAAGACAAGCATTGTTGAAGTGGGAGAGCTGCTTGAACTTTGTTCATGCTCACGGCAACTTTGTGAATCTTGATTACAGAAAATTTTCAACAAAAATAATTATCCCCTTGTACAATTCCATTGTATTATAAAAATAATGTGCCAAGGTTTGCCTTTAGGATGTTTACATTTGCTTGATGGTTTGTACGGTGCAGGACAGAAACTTTGGCTGTAGTGCGTGATTTTACATTTTTAGCTGGAACGTCAAATGGTTCTGATTCTTTTTGAACTGTATTCCTATACAATTTTTTTATTTTTCCTAATTTTGGCAGAATTTTTAAAGTATCATAAGTATGGTGAATGTTCAGATTGCTGCATACTGTTCTGTTTTAGACAGATTCGGTTTTTGATGCATAGTTTGCTTGTTTTGATGAAACTATCAATTTATATCAGTGGATTAAGCCATGAAAAAGTTATATTACAGTAGACACAATGCAAAAACAAAATATGAATTGGTTTGCAACAGTACTTAGAGTAGTGATTTGCTTTATTATACTAACGGATTTTACCGAGTTTTCTGTTGAAGTTTTGTGTGGACGAAGTGTTCGATGATCGAGAAGGTCTCGATGTGAGAAGAAGGAAGAGAGGCAAGAGCTCAAGCTTGGGGATTCCCGAGGCACCCCAAGTAAATATTCAAGGATACTCAAGCGTCTAAGCTTGGGGATGCTGGGGAGGCATCCCCTCTTTCTTCAACAAATATCGGTATGTTTTCGGATTCGTTTCGTTCATGCGATATGTGCAAGTCTTGGAGCGTCTTTTGCATTTAGGTTTTTATTTTTATTTTATGCACCATGCTGGTATGAGACATTCCTTGGTTGATTTATAGAATGCTCTTTGCACTTCACTTATATCTTTTGAGTATGGCTTTATAGAATGCTTCATGTGCTTCACTTATATCATTTGAAGTTTGGATTGCCTGTTTCTCTTTACTTAGACAACCGCCATTTGCAGAATGCTCTTTTGCTTCACTTATATTTGTTAGAGCATGGGCATATATTTTGTAGAAAGAATTAAACTCTCTTGCTTCACTTATATATATTTAGAGAGATGACAGGAACTGGTCATTCACATGGTTAGTCATAAAATTCTAAATAAACTTGTAGATCGCTGAATATGATATATTTGATTCCTTGCAATAGTTTTGCGATATAAAGGTGGTGATATGAGAGTCATGCTCGTTGAGTAATTGTGAAATTGAGAAATACTTGTGTTGAGGTTTGCAAGTCCCGTAGCATGCACGTATGGTGAGCCGTTATGTAACAAAGTCGGAGCATGAGGTGTTTATTGATTGTCTTCCTTATGAGTGGCGGTCGGGGACGAGCGATGGTCTTTTCCTACCAATCTATACCCCTAGGAGCATGCGCGTAGTACTTTGTTTCGATGACTAATAGATTTTTGCAATAAGTATGTGAGTTCTTTTATGACTAATGTTGAGTCCATGGATTATACGCACTCTCACCCTTCCATCATTGCTAGCCTCTCTAGTACCGCGCAACTTTCGCCGGTACCATAAACCCACCATATACCTTCCTCAAAACAGCCACCATACCTACCTATCATGGCATTTCCATAGCCATTCCGAGATATATTGCCATGCAACTTTCATCATCATCATATACATGACTTGAGCATTCATTGTCATATTGCCTTGCATGATCATAAGATAGCTAGCATGATGTTTTCATGGCTTGTCCGTTTTTTGATGTCATTGCTACGCTAGATCATTGCACATCCCGGTACACCGCTGAAGGCATTCATATAGAGCCATATCTTTGTTCTAGATATCGAGTTGTAAGTAAATAAAAGTGCGATGATCATCATTATTAGGACATTGCCCCAGTGAGGAAAGGATGATGGAGACTATGATTCCCCCACAAGTCGGGATGAGACTCCGGACGAAAAAATAAAAAAATAAAAAAAGAGAAGGCCCAAAAAAAGAAAAAAAAGAGAAAACAAAAAATGAGAGAAAAAGAGAGAAGGGGCAATGTTACTATCCTTTTACCACACTTGTGCTTCAAAGTAGCACCATGTTCTTCATATAGAGAGTCTCTTGAGTTATCACTTTCATATACTAGTGGGAATTTTCATTATAGAACTTGGCTTGTATATTCCAATGATGGGCTTCCTCAAATGCCCTAGGTCTTCATGAGCAAGCAAGTTGGATGCACACCCACTTAGTTTAAGTTTGAGCTTTCATATACTTATAGCTCTAGTGCATCCGTTGCATGGCAATCCCTACTCCTCACATTGATATCTATTAATGGGCATCTCCATAGCCCGTTGATACACCTAGTTGATGTGAGACTTTCTCCTTTTTTGTCTTCTCCACATAACCCCCATCATCATATTCTATTCCACCTATAGTGCTATGTCCATGGCTCACGCTCATGTATTGCGTGAAAGTTGAAAAGGTTTGAGAAACGTCAAAGTATGAAACAATTGCTTGGCTTGTCATCGGGGTTGTGCATGATGTGAATGCTTTGTGTGGTGAAGATGGAGCATAGCCAGACTATATGATTTTGTAGGGATGAGCATTCTTTGGCTATGTTATTTCAATAAGACATAATCGCTTGGATTGGTATGCTTGAAATATTATTGTCTTTATGTCAAAGGATAGATTATTGCTTTGAATCACTCGTGTCTTAACATTCATGCCATGATTAGACATATGATCAAGATTATGCTAGGTAGCATTCCACATCAAAAATTATCTTTTTTTATCATTTACCTACTCGAGGACGAGCAGGAATTAAGCTTGGGGATGCTGATACGTCTCCGTCGTATCTATAATTTTTTATTGTTCCATGCCAATATTATTCAACTTTCATATACTTTTTGGCAACTTTTTATAATATTTTTGGGACTAACATATTGATCCAGTGCCCAGTGCCAGTTCCTGTCTGTTGCATGTTTTTGGTTTCGCGGAATATCCATATCAAATGAGTCCAAACGGGATAAAAATGGATGGAACTTATTTTTGGAAAATATGGAAAATTCGGAAGGAAAATCAACGTGAACCAGTGCCCGAGGTGGTCACGAGGCAGGGCCCCCCCCTAGGGCACGCCCCCTACCCTCGTGAGCCCACCATAAGGCGGTTGACGCTCTTCTTTTGCCGCAAGAAAGCTAATATTCGGAAGAAAAAAATCACGGCGAAGGTTTCAGGCCAATCGGAGTTACGGATCTCCATATATATACAAAACGGTGAAACACAGCAAGAGCAGAACGCAGAACCAGAGAGAAACAGAGAGATAGATCCAATCTCGGAGGGGCTCTCGCCCCTCCCATGCCATGGAGGCCAAGGACCAGAGGGGAAACCCTTCTCCCATCTAGGGAGGAGGTCAAGGAAGAAGAGGAAGAAGGGGGCCCCTCTCCCCCTCGCTTCCGGTGGCGTCGGAACGCCGTCGGGGCCATCATCATCACCGTGATCTACACCAACACCTCCGCCATCTTCACCAACATCTCCATCACCTTCCCCCGTCTATCTACATCGGTCCACTCTCCCGCAACCCGCTGTACCCTTTTCTTGAACATGGTGCTTTATGCTTCATATTATTATCCAATGATGTGTTGCCATCCTATGATGTCTGAGTAGATTTTCGTTGTCCTATCGGTGGTTGATGAATTGCTATGATTGATTTAATTTACTTGTGGTTATGTTGCTGTCCTTTGGTGCCCATCATATGAGCGCGCGCGTGTATCACACCATAGGGTTAGTTGTATGTTGATAGCACTATGTATTGGAGGGCAAGAGTGACAGAAGCTTCAACCTAGCATAGAAATTGATGCATACGGGATTGAAAGGGGACCAATATATCTTAATGCTATGGTTGGGTTTCACCTTAATGAACATTAGTAGTTGCGGATGCTTGCTAATAGTTCCAATCATAAGTGCATAGAATTCCAAGTCAGGGATGACATGCTAGCGGTGGCCTCTCCCACATAATACTTGCTATCGGTCTAGTAAAGTAGTCAATTGCTTAGGGGCAATTTCGCAACTCCTACCACCACTTTTCCACACTCGCTATATTTACTATATTGTTTCTTAATCTAAACAGCCCCTACTTTTTATTTACGTGCTCTTTATTATCTTGCAAACCTATCCAACAACACCTACAAAGTACTTGTAGTTTCATACTTGTTCTAGGTAAAGCGAACGTCAAGCGTGCGTAGAGTTGTATCGGTGGTCGATAGAACTTGAGGGAATATTTGTTCTACCTTTAGCTCCTCGTTGGGTTCGACACTCTTACTTATCAAAAACTGTTGCGATCCCCTATACTTGTGGGTTATCAGGGAACAAACTGTTGGGCAAGCTGGAGAATTATTGAATAACATATTGAAAAATTATGATGATTGGACTCTTCCTAAACCACCGGCTAAACCACTCCGCAGAAGCGGGGTATATTATATCTTAGTCATGGAGATATGCAAGAGGCAAAGAAATCCATGAAGGAAAAAAGGTATTAAAGCTGAGTATGTTAAAAATTTACCTCATATTGAAGAAATACATGGGCTTGATACACCTCCACTGCCTAAGGTGGTAGAGGTAAATTCTCTAATGAATCTCAATGAAAATGACAATCCTCACAATATGCACCCTAGCCAATGCCTTTATGAGTTTGAAAACTATATTAGAAAACAAAATCACTTCAATGCAAATGTTATGAAACAATTGAAATACAATTTTGATATGATTGCTCGCTTGAGTGACTTGTTATTTAGAATCTCAAATGATGTTAGAGGTGTTGGAAAGCATGCTTCTATGGTACAAACCCAGTTAGAACAAGTTGCTAAATCTCAAAGAGAGTTGCTAGATGAAATGAATAATAATATACATGACTTTGCTGTTAGAGTTGCAACTAGAGGAGGTAAAATGACTCAGGAACCACTATATCCTGAGCGACACCCAAAAAGAATTGAACAGGATTCACAAAGGAACAACACCACTGCACCTAGTCCTTCTAAAAATAAGAAGAAAAATAAAATTGATAGGACTTTGCATGCTTCTAGTGAACCTGAAGTAGAGAAACCCCCTGATAATGATAATGAAGTTTCTATCTCTGATGTTGAAACTCAACCTGGTAGTGAACACTCACCTTCTGATAATGAAAAAGTTAATGATGAGGTTCATGAAGATAGTCAACCAAATAGTAAAGAACCAGACAATGATGTTGAGATAGAACCACCAGTTGATCTTGATAACCCACAACCTAAGAATACAACATATGATAAAAGAGACTTCATTGCTAGAAAACACGGTAAAGAAAGAGAACCGTGGGTTCAAAAACCTATGCCCTTTCCACCTAAGTTAACTAAAAAGAAAGATGATGAAGAATTTGAACGCTTTGCTAAAATGCTGAGGCCAATCTTTTTGCGTACCCGCTTGACTGATATCTTGAAAATGCCTCCTTATGCAAAGTACATGAAAGACATCATCACCAATAAGAGAAAAATACCGGAAGCTGAAATCTCCACCATGCTTGCTAATTATACTTTTAAGGATGGAGTACCTAAAAAACTTGGAGATCCGGGAATGCCAACTATACCTTGCTCTATCAAAAAGAATTATCTGAAAACTACTTTATGTGATTTAGGAGCTGGTGTTAGTGTTATGCCTTTCTCTTTATATAAAAGACTTGATTTGAATAAACTCACACCTACTGAAATATCTTTGCAAATGGCTGACAAATCAACTGTCATACCTATCGGTATTTGTGAGGATGTGCCCATTGTTGTTGCTAATGTCACTATTTTGAGTGACTTTGTTATACTTGAGATGCCCGAGGACGACAACATGTCGATTATCCTTGGTAGACCCTTCTTGAATACTGCAGTGGCTGTTATTGATTGCAATAAAAGCAAGGTCACATTTCTTATCAATGGTAATGAGCATACAGTGCAGTTTCCGAAGAAACAATTCCAAGTGAATGGTAGTAATGTTATTGAAAAATCTCCGACAATCAATATTGGAAGTTTTCAAATACCTCTACCTACTGACAAAAAGAAATATGAAATGCTTATTGTTGGGACATTCATATCCCCATTGAGGTAACTTAGTGATTTACGAAAGTTCTTCGGTTTCATGCTAATCGAAAGTGGTTGTTAATAAGAGCTGATCAACCTTATTAATGGATCATTTTTAGAGGTATGAAGTTCATGAATTTAGTAGGCACTACCTTCTGTCCCTACCTTTTGTTTTCTGTTTTTATTAGTTAAATAAAATAAAATGCCATGTTTTGTCTGTTTTCTGAATTTTCCATGCAATAAAAAAATGACCCAAAAATAAAAGTTCTCAGAATACCTTGAAAATTTAATACAGTTTTTTCTGAATATTTAAGAATTTTTGGTGCAAATAACATCAGAGGGAGGTGCACCAGGTGGGCACAACCCACCTGGGCGCGCCAGGACCCCCAAGCGCACCCTGGTGGGTTGTGGTCCCCACGTGGGCCCCCTCACTTATCCCTTCACACCACATCATCACCTACCTCGAGAAAAAAAATTCTCCGTTGCTCTCTCTCGTGTTCTTGCTCTCAAACCCATGGATTTCGATCTCTTTGCTCGAAGCTCCATTTTTGAAACTGTTTCGGGGGATTGTTGCTTGGTATGTGACTCCACCATTTGTCCAATTAGTTTTTGTTTTAGTGGTTTATATTTTGAATAATTAGCTACTCTTGGTGCTGCTGTAGATTAGCTTGCATGTTGAATTCTTCGAGTTCTAAGTAGTTTGAATGCTTGCTATGGCCTCTATGTATCCCTATGAGTAGTTGGTATCATTTTTGTGAAGTTTTGTTGAGAAAATTTTGTGGACTAAAAATTTCAGAATTTTTGTTCATAGGAAAAACATGATATCATTAGGAAGTTTGGTTCCAAGAAGAACTCCAAGGGAGTTATTGGGGAGTCGTCTAACAGTGATGTCCACCCCCGGAGGTTGGCGGAAGTACGGTCGTGCGGATGGCCGCACACCCAGTTCATGGAAGAGGCCGGAATCCTTCAGGAGTTCACACAATATGCTACTAATGCCGGCCTCACCGACTTCATCGCAGTTGGATGTGAACAGTATCATCTCCTCACAAACACCTTTGTTCAAAGCTTTACTTTCCTTCCTAGTGAAAGTGCGTTATATCGACTAGAGGGGGGGTGAATAGGCGATTTTTATGTAAGTCTTCAAAACGTGAAAGTTATGAAGACAAACGACCGAAATAAACCTATTACCCTGCAGCGGAAGGTAGACTACACTAGGCAAGCCATAGTCAAGTATTCAATAGAGTGAAAGCACAATGACTAAGAGCAGCAATGTAGTAAGGATCAAGTAGGAAGAAATTATGAAGCCAAACAGAACACACAGTCACTCAGTGAAGATAAAAGATAGTGCAATCATACAATGTCTTCACAAGGAGTAACAGTACGTAAAGAGTAGGGAAGGATGAAACCAGTGACTTGTTGAAGACAATGATGTGTTGGACTAGTTCCAGTTGCTGTGACAACTGTACGTCTGGTTAGGGCAGCTAGGTATTTAAACCTGAGGACACACAGTCCCGGACACCCAGTCCTGAACACGCAGCTCAGGACACCCAGTCCTCACCGTATTCCCCTTGAGCTAAGGTCACACAGACCTCGCCCAATCACTCTGGTAAGTCTTCAAGGTAGACTCCCAAACCTTCACAGACTTCATTCACCGGCGATCCACAATGTCTCTTGGATGCTCAGAACGTGACGCCTAACCGGCTGGAGGATGCACAATCCTCAAGTGTAATAAGTCTTCAGATCACACAGACAAGAAGACTTAAGTGATGCCTAATTCTCTTTGGCTCTGGGTGGTTAGGGCTTTATCCTCGCAAGGAATTCTCTCTCAAATGCTTCGAGGTGGGTTTCTCTCAAACGACAAAAGCCGTACACTAACTCTGAGCAGCCAACCATTTATGGTTGTAGGGGGTGGGCTATTTATAGCCACAAGGCAACCCGACCTGATTTGTCCGAAATGACCCTGGGTCACTAAGGAACTGACACGTGTTCCAATGGTCAGATTTCAAACTCACACGGCAACTTTACTTGGGCTGCAAGCAAAGCTGACTTGTCCGACTCTGGACAAGATTCGCTCTCATAGTCTTCACTCGAAGACATAGGTTTTGGTTAGGCATCATTTCAGTCATTCTGACTGGTTCTCTTGGACCCCACTTAACAGTATGGTGGTTCCTATGACTCAACAAAGAAGAAAAAGAACTACGAAAGATCTAAGTCTTCGAGCTCCATAGGCTTCATGTGATGTCTTCTCTTGTCATAGTCTTCAATGTGAATATCTTCATATACCACCTTTGACTTCAATGTCTTCATACATTTTTAGGGGTCATCTCTGGTAGGAAAACTGAATCAATGAGGGACTTCTACCTGTGTTATCCTGCAATTCTTACAAACACATTAGTCCCTCGACTAAGTTTGTCGTCAATACTCCAAAACCAACTAGGGGTGGCACTAGATGCACTTACAATCTCCCCCTTTTTGGTGATTGATGACAAACTAGTTGAAGTTTTCAACATGGAATATAATATGTGAAATTGTAAAGGATAAGGAATTGTCTTCATAAGTTGCAAGGGCTCCCCCTGAAGATGTGCATATAAGTAATTTGCTTTTGGAATGCAAATGCACATGGCAGGTTGTGCTTGTGGAGATCCTCTTCAACTTATGATGACAATCCACTATGCATGTGAAGGTATGTGAAGATAATGATATGCATAATGGAAAATGGACGTCTGCAAAATGATCTAAGTGCGGAATTTATCGTCGCAAATGCGGAATTTATCATCGCATCGCAAGGTGGCAAATAAGTAGCAGACGACCATCGAGTTTTAAGTGTTACAACTCAAAGAACCAAATGTATCAAAACGAGAGTTGTAAACACGAAGCAAAATATAAAGCACCCGCCCATATGGACCCGCTTGAAGACTATCAAACTCGTATGCTTCTCCCCCTTTTGTTAGTAAGGACCAAAAAGGTTCGAAGACATAGAGCATCTACTCGTTCCCATGAAGAGTAGGTGATGCAGCAGGGTCGTCGGTGGTGTTTGGCGGTGTAGAAGAGTTTGGAGCAGTGTCAAAGCGTGCTGAAGGAGGCGGCGGTGAAGTAGCATCATCGTCATCCTCGATCACTCTGGCATTTACAGTTGCAGCAGAGCAAGAGAACTCAGAGTCTTCAAGAGATGGAGTTCGTCGCAGCACTGCCCTTCGAGGAGGTGTGGAGTCAAACTTGAAGCGCTCAGTGAAGCCATCCTCTTGAAGATCATCTTCAGAACACATCAGTGTCAGCCCTTTCCATGTGCGGCGAGAGGTTTCATGGGCAACAAAAGCATTCTTGGTGGCAAGATTGCGAATGCGATTAACATCCACCAAGAGGCTTTGCATTTGACGCTTCAGCCAGTCATGATGCCTATCCTGTTTCTGATGAAGAGCCACAAGAAGCTCTCGGTCATTGAGAACACGAGTGCGCTTCTTGGGTCGTGGAGCAGTTGTACTGTCAGTGGCTTCAGTGAGAGCAGGATGTGGTGCACGTGTAGTGCCAGCCAAAGGATACACACGAGTGACTGCTTCAACTCCTTCAATGTTCTGAGAAAAACTTTGATGCTCCGCATTCTGAAGACTTAGAGGTTCCTTGGTAGGCTCGGGATAGATGGCTTCAATAGACATATCCATATCAGGCAGAAAAATCCGATGATTGCGAGCAGATGGCTGATATGAGATAGCAGAGTGAAGTTTGATCAGCCGCATTATCCATGGGGCGTAGAACTTCAAGACAAAAAGATCAGAGCCTGATGCAGCAAGTTGGCGAATGAAGAAGTCCTGTGCATTGAAGCATTTTCCATGAAGAATATAGAAGACCAAAGTCTTCATTGCACCTTCAAGTTTGGCATGTGGAGAGTGCCCTTTGATGGGCCAGAGAGTTCACCTTATGATGTGATAAATAGTCCTTGGCAGATACTCTAGGTCTTCAACAAAGAATTCTTTGGGATATGCAGCATCTTGGGGTAATGGCTTCATCATACTGAGCATCTGACTCATGTTAGGTTCAGGCTTCTGAAAGATGCTCTCCACAGCTTCACTGTGAAGTTGACAGCCAGATTCGTAGAGATCTCCGGGAGTGGGCAGACCAGTGAGCTCAATGATGTCAAAGGCTTTGGCTTCGGGATGAACGTTTCCTGTCATCCACTCCAGGACCCAAGTCTTCGGATCTCTGTTATACCCGCGGATGTGAAGTGTGGCATAGAATTGGAGCAGCAACTCTTCATTCCAATGCTCTTGGTCAGTGACGAATGGTAGCAATCCAACTTCTTTGAAGCAATCCAAAGCTTCTTCCAGACAGGGCAGACCAGCTATAGCTTCAATGTCAAGACGCTTGTGGGGGAAGATGCGACCTTGATTGTATAGAATGCAGGAGTAATAGCTTCGCTGCGGATAGCTCCAGAACCGATCAGATGATATCCTTTCCCTTGTGTAGGGGTTCCTGGAGCTATTGAAGAATGTGTTGTCTGCTCTGAAGCCATTGGTATTGAAGGATCCAGGTGCTGATGCAGGACCTGGGAACCTGGGCAATCTTGGGATTGGCTTCTGTACCTGAGGCCTGTGCTCAACATGATAGTCGAACTGGGGACCAGCAGCAGGTGCAGGAACAGAAGCAGTGGGATCAGTGGCTTTGCTGACTTCTGATGCTTTTGTTGGGGAGGGCTCCACATTAGCTTCAGCCATGACAGCGTAAGTGGCTTCATTGGTGATGGTGGTGGCAGCCTCAAGATTTTCAACCTCCACTTGACGAGATGGAGGGTCGGTCACAATCACGTTCTCCTCGAGAACCGCTTCTTTGTGGGACAGGGGAGTAGCAGCTTGTGGGACTTCTTCTTCATCGGTTGATGCAGCCGGAATGTCTTCAGCAGTTTCAGCTTCGGACGCAGAGACTGGAGGCCTAGGTCCTTTGCAAAGCCTGCGCAACGCAGGCGACGCCTGTGTAGTTGGAGTTGGCTGGGCCTCAAAGTCTTCTTTCTCTTGTGGGCGATCAGCCCATGAAGCATCCTGAGCGATTGGCGTCAGAGGACGACCAATGCTGATGAGTTCACTGTTCTTGAGCTGAGGAAGGACTGCACCATCTTCTACATGGTCATGTTGACCAATGTCTTCAGCAGCGATGGGATCAGCTGCTGGAAAGTCTTCAGCTTCATGAGCCTCTGTGAAAGCAGGCTCATGGATTGTCAGTTGGCGTTCAGCGTCAGGACGAACCATGGAAATGGGTTCAACTATCAAAGGCTCTGTGGGAGCAGCCCGATCTTTCTTGGTCTTTCTCTTCTTCTTGGAGGGGGCAGTAGGAGAGGCTTCAGGATGTTTCCTCTTCCTGGCTTCAGCCTCAGCAGTCCTCGTCTTCTTGAGCTCTGAAGCGGTTGACCGGCTTTTTGGCTTCGAGCCAGTCATTCTAGTTGGGAAGACAATGGGATCTGCTTCCTGCCTTGGTGCGTCAGGTTCAGCCGTAGCGGGCTTCTTCATTTTCTTTGCTGCCATCCTGGGGTCGATGCCAGGACGCCCAAGGGTCTTGCGCTTCTCAGCCTCATTGTAGGCCTGCACACATTTGTCAGCTAGAACCTTCATGCGCTCACGAGAACCCTGAGCTTCTACACGTTTCTTGAGAAAGGCTTCCTTGAGCTCGTGCAGCATAATCTTGAAGTTCTTCACCTCTTGCACGTTGAGCTTGGCCATATGCTTCTTGAACTGAGCCTTTTCATAGTCAATCTTTTGCTTCAGTTCAACAATGCGCTGGGCGATAGCTAACTCTGAAGCAATGGCGCCATGGAAGGCGACACTGAGGCCAATGGGTAGTTGCAGATCGTCGAAGCTGATGTTTGGCGTGTCAAACCCCATTCATCAATGAAGTTGTGGATGATTGTTACATCAAAGAGAGGCAGATCATTGAAGATTTCTGCTTCTTCTTTGCTCTTGATGAGTTGCTCAAGAGCGTCATCTGCAAGATCTTCATCACTTGATAGATCAATGGCATCATTGCATAGAATGGCAGCAGCTGTTAGCTCTTGGCCGGTGTGTGGCAGAGGCATCTTGACCTTCTGGGGCTTGGAGATGCGTGACAAATCTTCAGACTGCACACTGTCTTCAGGAGGTGCAGTTGCCAGTGGCTTCGCCCGTGAGGGTTTTGGAGCAGAGGCAGGCTTTGAAGCTTTTGGCTGCTTCTTTGGCTTCAGTGCTGCAGGCGCTTCATCTGATTCAGTGTCATCTGCAGGCTCGTTCACGGCAGTCCCTTGAACCAAGATATGGGTGATGAGACCTTCAAGGTTGTAGAAAGGACCGACGACATTGGGTTCTGCATCACGTGTACCGTTAGCCCTTGGAGCAGAAGGACCAGGGTTGAAGTCTAGTCCCAATGTCTTCTTGTTCTGCTTTGCTGAGTTTTGGGCAAACTGGAAGTTGCGGTTGAACAGAATGTCGTCATGACACCATAGCAGGGACGATGGGTCAGCATCCGTAGGTTGTGGTCCACGGACCATGCAGGGATAGAAGCCTTGTTCAATGGCTTCATCTTTGGTTCTGGGTTGAAGATTTTTGTAGAGGATGTCTCCCCATGGTCGCTTGATGGCATTCTTTTCAGCATATTCCTTGGTCACAAATCTGTACTTGAACCACTGTTCTGCCCAATAGCGTCGAATCCATTGGATTCGTGTCTTGCGCTGATTGTAATCCTCTTCAGGATCTGTCTTGTACAGCTCTGAGAGGTCATCGGGCAGATCTCTTGATGTTTCTCCTTGACGCTTTCTTCCACCCTTCCTTGCTGATTTTTCTGAAGTCATGAACCTTAATCTGAAAGGCTTCAATACGTTCAAAGGCTTCAAAGGTTTTCGCTTGCTGGACAAACGGGAACTGGCTTCGGGAGAATTTATGTGATGCTGTAAGAATTCTGCAAATGAATGCAGACTATGAGAACCAAAGGATTCTCCCACGGACATGTACCTGTGACAGCATTAAGGTGCGAGGGAAGGGGAAGAGGTCATATGCATTCTCAGAAGATTTTTAAGATAAATCAGTTTAGAAGACATTGACCTCATCGTGCGAAGACATTCACTCATTGATAAGGAGTTGGTTCCAGATTTGTACGAATCCACGGATCAGTACAAGTGAGGAATCTAACTACTTTGTGAAGCATAAGTGAATATACTAGGCATGTTATGAGATGCAGTATGAAAGGGATCCAACTTGTGTGAATAGAAACTGCTTGTGGTAGAAAGTGATAAAGCTATAGGATCAAAGGGGGCGTAAAAAGGAGGTTTTATTTACGACACGAAGAACTGCTAGACGGATTGGAAGAGGAGGGTGAGCGGTTCGATCTTCCGTGCCCTAACTTGGTGACGGAGGACACCTACGGCGACGGCGGAGAGGACGATGTCCGCGGTCGGCGTGAAGACGGCGTCGGAGAGGTTGCGGCAGCGAAGCGCTTCGTCGCCGGCGTCGTCGAGTGCTAGCGGTGGCGCTAGGGTTCGTGCGAGAGTGGAAGAAGAGATAATGACTGTGGTGAGGCGTGTATTTATAGGTACAGGGGCGGCACTGCGTTATTACATAGGTGCCCCTGGCGATTCACATCTGATGGGCACGTGGCCGTCATGCAGCATATCGGGGGTTGTTCCACGTCCCATGCACGCCTGGATTATCGGGTGGTCGTTCCCACTTCTCCGGGTTTCAGGTGAAGGAATAAACATTGAAAACGGACTTAATGGTTGTCTCTGTATCTTCTGCTGACAAGGACGCAGAGAAGACATTCGACAGTTTCAATAGAATGCATATGATTTGGAGAGATAGAGTTTGAGATAGAAAGCATAGAGAGGTTAGGGTCCGATCACATTCACTTAGTTCAAAAGATTCAACAAGAAGACATAGCTATAAGTGAATGCTGTAGAGGACAGAACACTAGTATATGTATATATATAATCAACATAGTGAAGATAATCAAGAAGACATGTTGAGATTGAAGCCAAACCAAATGTGAAGACATAGCTAATGTAACACCATGAGTGAAGCACTTCAAACAGAAAGTTTTGGTGGTGGTGTTACCCACCGTATAGGAAGTATTAGACCCAGACACGGCGCACAATTATCATGGCGCTCCGAAGTCAAATTCCACATTAATGTATTCACACTTAGAATGTATGTCTTCATTGATTGAAGATATACTTTTCTTCGTGTGTTGCACATCTAAGTCATCAATATGCATAAGTGTTAGGATGTGTGCCTAATCACAGGACATTTGAGGATTCCAAGATATTTAGCTCACACCGTAACTTGCAAAATCTCTTCTCATCCAAGGGCTTGGTGAAGATATCTGTCAATTTCTCTTCAGTGTTGACGTGTATGATATTAATATCTTCCTTCACAACATGATCTCTGAGAAAGTGATGACGAATTTCAATGTGCTTTGTCTTCGAGTGCTGAACTGGGTTGTTGGCAATCTTGATGGCGCTTTCGTTGTCGCAGTAGAGTGGCACTTGCTTCAGATGAATGCCATAGTCCTTGAGTGTTTGCTTCATCCACAGAAGCTGAGCACAGCAAGATCCAGCAGCAATGTATTCAGATTCAGCAGTGGAGAGAGATACACAGTTCTGCTTCTTTAAAGACCAACATACAAGTGATCGTCCCAGAAAATGACATGTGCCTGAAGTAGACTTGCGATCCACCTTGTCACCAGCATAATCAGCATCCGAGAATCCAACCAGATCAAACTCTGAGCCCTTTGGATACCATAATCCTAGAGTTGGGGTGTGAGCCAAATATCGAAGAATTCGCTTCACAGCTAAGTGATGTGACTCCTTTGGTGCCGCTTGGAATCGAGCACACATGCAAACACTAAGCATAATATCTGGCCTAGATGCACATAGATAAAGTAAAGAACCAATCATGGAGCGGTATACCTTTTGATCGAACTCTTTACCATTGTCGTCGGGACCCAGATGATGTTTGGCTGGCATTGGCGTCGTGAAGCCTTTGCAGTCTTGCATACCAAACTTCTTCAGGCAATCTTTGAGATACTTCTCTTGAGATATGAAGATGCCGTTGCGTTGCTGTCGTATTTGGAGACCGAGGAAGAACTTCAGCTCTCCCATCATGGACATCTGATATTGCTCTTGCATCATATATCCAAACTCTTTACTGTACTTCTGATTGGTGCAGCCGAAGATAATGTCATCCACATATATCTCGCACACAAACAGTTCACCATCATATGTCTTCGTGAAGAGAGTGGGGTCGAGGGAACCAGGTATGAAGCCTTTGCTCTTCAGGAAGTATTTGAGTGTGTCATACCAAGCCCGAGGGGCTTGTTTGAGGCCATACAGTGCCTTGTTGAGCTTGTATACCATGTCAGGATGTTTTGGATCTTCAAAGCCAGGCGGTTGTGCAACATACACTTCTTCTTCAATCTTGCCATTGAGAAAAGCACTCTTCACATCCATTTGATATAGAAGTATGTTATGATGATTTGCATAGGCCAGCAGTATGCGTATGGCTTCAAGTCGAGCCACAGGAGGAAATGTTTCATCGAAGTCAATGCCTTCCACTTGAGTATATCCTTGAGCAACGAGGCGAGCTTTGTTTCTAACAACTTGACCATGCTCATCTTGCTTCAGTTCCCATACATTGTTCAGCTCAAACTGTTGAAGCTCTTCTTGCATAGCTTGAATCCATTTAGGTTCCATGAAGGCTTCTTCAACTTTCTTGGGTTCTGTTATTGAGACGAATGCGAAGTGCCCACAGAAATTTGCCAGCTGAGTCGCCCTTGAACAAGTAAGCGGACCAGGTGCATTGATGCTATCAATTATTCTCTCAATCTGCACTTCATTGGCAACACGAGGATGTACAGGGCGAAGATTTTGCTCTTGCTGATCATTGTCATTGTTAGTGGGATTGTCTTCAGACTGAGCATTATCTTCAGGTTGATCAGGTGCGGAGATGATAAGTTCCTCTTCAGGTTGAGCTTCAGAGGGTATGATTTCTCTAGTTCCCATTAGCTTGATTGATTCGCTGGATGAAACTTCATCTAGAACATTTGGCAGGTGCTCTCTTTGTGAACCGTTAGTCTCATCAAATCTAACATCCACTGTTTCAACCACTTTATAGAGAAAGAGATTGGAGACTCTGTAGGAGTGCGAATCCTTTCCATATCCAAGCATAAAACCCTCATGTGCTTTTGGTGCAAATTTCGAAGTGTGATGTGGATCCTTGATCCAGCACCTGGCACCAAATACTCTGAAGTAACTGACATTTGGCTTCTTGCCAGTAAGGAGCTCATAAGATGTCTTGTTCAGAAGCTTTTGAAGATAAACATGATTGATTGTATGGCATGCAGTATCAATGGCTTCAGGCCAGAATTTTCTTGGGGTCTTGTATTCATCTAGCATCGTTCTGGCCATCTCAATGAGTGTTCTGTTCTTGCGTTCAACGATGCCATTCTGCTGTGGCGTGTACGGGGCCGAGAATTCATGTGTGATGCCCAAGGTATCAAGATATGTATCAAGGCCAGTGTTCTTGAATTCAGTGCCATTGTCACTTCTGATGTGCTTTATCTTGGTGCCATAATTGTTCATAGCTCGATTGGCGAAGCGTCTGAAGACATCCTGCACTTCAGTCTTGTAAAGGATTATGTGCACCCAAGTATATCTAGAATAATCATCAACAATAACAAAGCCATAGAGGCAAGCAATAGTAGTAAGAGTTGAGTAATGAGTGGGACCGAAAAGATCCATGTGGAGCAGTTCGAAGGGTCGAGTGGTTGTCATGATTGTCTTCGAGGGATGTTTGGCCCTCGTCATCTTCCCTGCTTCACAGGCACCGCATAAGTGATCTTTCTTGAACTTGACGCCCTCGATGCCTATGACATGCTTCTTCTTTGCAAGGGTGTGGAGGTTCCTCATGCCAGCATGCCCTAGCCTCCAATGCCAGAGCCAGCATTCTGAACCCTTTGCTAGAAGACATACGGCAAGCTGTGGTCCTGCCGAAAAATCTACCACGTACAAATCATCTTTCCGATACCCTTCAAACACTAGAGACTTGTCAGATTCCATTAGTACAAGGCAACGATATTTTCCAAATATTACGATCATGTTCAAATCGCAAAGCATTGAGACAGACATTAAGTTGAAGCCAAGGGATTCAACAAGCATGACTTTATCCATGTGTTGATCCTTTGAGATTGCAACTCTACCTAGACCCAATACCTTACTTTTACCAGTGTTAGCAAATGTGATGTGACTCTTGTCGGATGGACGTAAGGTTGAGTCCATAAGAAGGCTTCTTTTGCCAGTCATGTGGTTGGTACACCCACTATCAATAATCCATTCTGAAGATGCTGGTGTCGTACCCTACAGTGTAGTTAGGGGGATAGGCTTCACGAAGAGAATTGTGAAGCAAAAACATTTGACGAATCAGTGGGTTATGAAAGCTTAGATCCAGATTAGGACTGATAGGGAGAGTAGCAAGTGATTCAGGAACGAAGTACATAGTAAGGCCATTCGTGCATTTGATATTGCGCCCTACAAGATGTTTAAGGTCCCCAGCAATAGCGTCAAACGATTTTGGTTTTCTGCTGGAGACCTTTCCCTGCAAAAGAGAGTTAAGCTTTCTTAGCCACCCACATCTTCAAGGGTGGCTTAGAAGCAATAAGTCTAAGTGCAGCGTTTGAGAATTTTGGCTTTGGAGCCCTAGCAAAAAGTCTTGCAGGCAGACAATAGTACTCATAAGAATAAGCAGAATAGTTCTTGGTCTTATGAACATGGCGGTTTGATGAACCGCGCTCATATTCATAGGCCTGAGTACGGTTTCCCTGCAAAACATTTGCGTTAGTACGACTCAGGTGAGTCCTCTGTCTGTATGAAGCCTTTGGACCGTATGAAGTCTGTGGTCTGAGGTTTGTCTTCTTCACGTGTGGTGTCATGATGACATTCACAGGAAGATTCTCCAGACACTTTTTCGGAACCCAGATCTTCTTCATAGGCGGTCCATTCCTGCAGTTAGTACCAATGTACCTGGCAAACACTTCACCATTTTGATTCTTAAACAGTTTATAGTTTGCATCAAAGGATTCATCAATGACAATGGGATTTGCACAAGAGAAGCCAGATAGATTGGATAGATCTGCTGAAGATTCCTTTGCAGCAACCCATGTGGTTTTGGGGTACTGCTCAGGTTTCCAGTAAGAGCCATCATCATTCATTTTCCTTACGAACCCAACACCCTCTTTCCTAGGGTTTCGGTTCAAGATTTGCTTTTTGAGGACATCACATAGTGTCTGATGCCCTTTAAGACTTTTGTACATCCCTCTTTCAAGCAATGTCTTCAACCTAGCATTCTCATCAGCAATAGCAGTGGAATCCTCAGCAGAGGGGTTAGTTCCCACATCATCAGTTGAAGATATTGCAACAGTAGCAGCAGTAGAACATTCAGCAACAGTAGTAGCATTATCACGCTCAATGCACTTAAGACATGGTGGTTCAAATCCTTCCTGAGCGGAACTGATCTGTTTGGAGCGAAGTGACTCATTTTCCTTTTGAAGATCTTCATGAGCCGCTCTCAATTTCTCAAGATCTTGCTTCCTTTGAAGATAATAAGAGAAAGCTTTTCATGAGTTGTTGAGAGCGTTTCATGACGACTTTCAAGTTCCTCATACTTAACGTGAAGATTCTTTATATCTTCAATTAAGGACTCAGAACGAGTCATTTCAGTACCTAACAGATCATCGCTTTTGTCTAACAGTTTTTGAATATGTTCCATGGCTTTCTGTTGTTCAGTTGCAATTTTAGCAAGTGTTTTGTAGCTGGGTTTTGAACCACAATTAGAGTCATCGTCACTGGATGTTTGATAGGGAGTAGTGCGTGTGTTTACCTTGGCACCGCGTGCCATGAAGCAGTAGGTAGGAGCGGAGTAGTCCTTGTCATTTGCATCGGTGTCGGTGATGAGGTCATTGTCTTCAGTGTTGAAGATGGACTTGGCAACGTATGTTGTAGCCAGACTTGCGACGCCAGAATCGGACTCCTCCTCAGACTCCACCTCCGCCTCCTCAGAAGCGGACTCCTCCTCTGAATCCATTTCCTTGCCAACAAACGCACGTGCCTTGCCAGATGAGCTCTTCTTGTGTGAAGAAGACTTGGAAGAGGACTTTGAGTATTTCTTCTTCTTCTTGTCGTCAGAGTCATATTCCTTGCTCTTCTTCTTCTTTTTGTTCTCATTGTCCCACTGCGGACACTCAGAGATGAAGTGGCCAGGTTTCTTGCACTCGTGACATGTTTTCTTCTTGTAGTCATGAGCAGAAGCTTCATCATTCCTTGAGCTTGATCGGGAAGACTTTCTGAAGCCTTTCTTCTTGGTGAATTTTTGGAACTTCTTGACAAGCATAGCAAGTTCCCTTCCAATGTCTTCAGGATCATCAGAACTGCTGTCAGATTCTTCTTCAGATGAGGAGACAGCTTTTGCCTTCAAGGCACGAGTTCGCCCATAGTTTGGACCGTAGATATCTCTTTTCTCAGAAAGCTGAAACTCATGTGTGTTGAGCCTCTCAAGTATGTCAGACGGATCGAGTGTCTTGAAATCAGGACGTTCTTGAATCATCAGGGCTAGGGTGTCAAACGAACTATCAAGTGATCTCAGTAGTGTCTGACGACTTCATGTTTGGTGATCTCAGTAGCGCCGAGGGCTTGAAGCTCATTTGTGATGTCAGTGAGTCGGTCAAATGTGAGCTGGACATTCTCATTGTCATTTCGCTTGAAGCGGTTGAAGAGGTTGCGAAGGACACTAATTCTCTGATCTCTCTGGGTTGAGACGCCTTCATTGACCTTGGAGAGCCAGTCCCAGACCATCTTAGATGTTTCCAAAGCACTCACACGGCCATACTGTCCTTTGGTCAAATGACCACAGATGATATTCTTGGCAGTAGAGTCCAATTGAACGAACTTCTTGACATCAGCAGCAGTGACACCTTCTCCAGCCTTGGGAACGCCGTTCTTGACGACATACCATAGGTCGACATCAATGGCTTCAAGATGCATGCACATCTTATTCTTCCAGTAGGGATATTCAGTTCCATCGAAGACGGGGCACGCAGCGGAGACTTTAATTCTCCCCGCAGTCAACATAGCTAAAACTCCAGGTGGTTAAACCGAATCACACAGAACAAGGGAGCACCTTTCTCTGATACCAATTGAAAGTGCGTTATATCGACTAGGTGGCCACAAGCCTGGGGGGCGCGCCCTACCCCTAGAGTGCGCCCCCAGGGCTTGTGGGCCCCCTGGGCATCGTCTGGTGCCCATCTTATGCTATATGAAGGGTTTTGACCTAGAAAAAATAAGAAGGAAGCTTTCGGGACGAAGCACCGCCGTCTCGAGGCAGAACCTGGGCAGAAGTGAAAGTGCGTTATATCGACTAGAGGGGGGGTGAATAGGCGATTTTTATGAAAGTCTTCAAAACATGGAAGTTATGAAGACAAACGATAGAAATAAACCTATTACCCTGCAGCGGAAGGTAGACTACACTAGGCAAGCCATAGTCAAGTATTCAATAGAGTGAAAGCACAATGACTAATAGCAACAATGTAGTAAGGATCAGGTAGGAAGATATTGTGAAGCCACACAGAATACGCAGTCACTCAGTGAAGACAAAAGATAGTGCGAACATACAATGACTTCACAAGGAGTAACAGTAAGTAAAGGGAAGGGAAGATGAAACCAGTGACTCGCTGAAGACAATGATTTGTTGGACTAGTTCCAGTTGCTGTGACAACTGTACGTCTGGTTAGGGCGGCTAGGTATTTAAACCTTAGGACACACAGTCCCGGACACCCAGTCCTCACCGTATTCCCCTTGAGCTAAGGTCACATAGACCTCGCCCAATCACTCTGGTAAGTCTTCAAGGTAGACTCCCAAACCTTCACAGACTTCGTTCACCGGCAATCCACAATGTCTCTTGGATGCTCAGAACGCGACTCCTAACCGGCTGGAGGATGCACAGTCCTCAAGTGTAATAAGTCTTCAGATCACACAGACAAGAAGACTTAAGTGATGCCTAATTCTCTTTGGCTCTGGGTGGTTAGGGATTTATCCTTGCAAGGAATTCTCTCTCAAAGGCTTCGAGGTGGGTTGCTCTCAAATGACAAAAGCCGTACTCTGAATCTGAGCAGCCAACCGTTTATGGTTGTAGGGGGTGGGCTATTTATAGCCACTTGGCAACCCAACCTGATTTGTCCGAAATGACCCTGGGTCACTAAGGAACTGACACGTGTTCCAATGGTCAGATTTCAAACTCACACGACAACTTTACTTGGGCTTCAAGCAAAGCTGACTTGCCCGACTCTGGACAAGATTCGCTCTCAAAGTCTTCACTCGAAGACATAGGTTTTGTTTAAGCATCACTTCAGTCATTCTGACTGGTTCTCTTGGACCCCACTTAACAGTACGGTGGTTCCTATGACTCAACACAGAAGAAAGAGAACTACGAAAGATCTAAGTCTTCGAGCTCCATAGGCTTCATGTGGTGTCTTCTCTTGTCATAGTCTTCAATGTGAATATCTTCATATACCACCTTTGACTTCATTGTATTCATACATTTTTAGGGGTCATCTCTGGTAGGAAAACTGAATCAATGAGGGACTTCTACCTGTGTTATCTTGCAATTCTCACAAACACATTAGTCCCTCAACTAGGTTTGTCGTCAATACTCCAAAACCAACTAGGGGTGGCACTAGATGCACTTACAAGAAGCAATCTAGTGCTCGGGCGGAGCTATTCTGCCGGGGAAACTTCCCTGTGGGAGGGGGGAATCGAAGCCATCGTCATCATCAACGATCCTCTCATCGAGGGAGGGTCAATCTTCATCAACATCTTCACCAGCACCATCTCCTCTCAAACCCTAGTTCATCTCTTGTATTCAATCTTTGTCCCAAAACCTTAGATTGGTACGTGTGGGTTGCTAGTAGTGTTGATTACTCCTTGTAGTTGATGCTAGTTGGTTTATTTGGTGGAAGATCATATGTTCAGATCCTTAATGATATTCAATACCCCTCTGATCTTGAACATGAACATGCTTTGTGATGGGAATCGTTGTATGGAAAAACAAAACAAAATTCTACGCACATGCAATGATCTATGCTTGGAGATGCATAGAAATGAGGGGGAGAGTGTGTCTACGTACCCTTGTAGACTGTAAGCGGAAGCATTTCACAACGTGGTTGATGTAGTCGAACTTCTTCGCGCTTCAACCGATCAAGTACCGAACGCACGGCACCTCCGCGTTCTGCACACGTTCAGCTCGGTGACGTCCCTCGCCTTCTTGATCCAACAAGATGTCGAGGTAGTAGATAAGTTCCGTCAACATGATGGTGTGGTGAAGGTGATGGTGAAGTGATCCTCGTAGGGCTTCGCCTAAGCACTACGAAAATATGACCGAGGGTGTAAACGGTGGAGGGGGCACCGCACACGGCTAAAAAAATTTCTGATATGTGCTAGGGGTGCCCCCCACATATATATAGGTGGGAGGGGGAGGGGAGAGGCCAGGAGGCGCCCCAAGTAGGACCGAATCCTACTTGGCTTCCTCCTTGGCCGGCTGCCCCCTTCCTTATTTACCGGAGGGTGAAGGAAAGAGGAGGTGGGAGAATAGGAAGGGGGAGGCCGAATCCCCACCTTTCCTTTTTCTTCCCCCTTTCCTTCTCCCTTTGGTTTGGCCCATATGGGCGGCGCACTAGCCCCTGGTGGCTGGTGTGTTTCCCCTCTTGGCCCATAAGGCCCATATCTTTTGCCGGGGGTGTCCGGAACCCCTTCCGGTGAACCGATATGTACTCGGTACCCTCCGGAACACTTCCTGTGTCCGAATACTATCGCCCTATATATCAATCTTTACCTCTCAACCATTTAGAGACTCCTCGTCATCTCCGTGATCTTATCTGGGACTCCGAACAACATTCGCTCACCAAATCATATAACTCATATAATACAATATCGTCATCAAACGTTAAGTGTGCGGACCCTACGGGTTTGAGAACTATGTAGACATGACCGAGGCACCTCTCCGGCCATTAACCAATAACGGAACCTGGATTCCCATATTGTCTGCTACATATTCTACGAAGATCTTTATCAGTTGAACCGTGATGACAACATACGTAATTCCCTTTGTCCATCGGTATGTTACTTGCCCGAGATTCGATCATCGGTATCTTCATACCTAGTTCAATCTCATTACCGGCAAGTCTCTTTACTCGTTCTGTAATACATCACCTCGTGACTAACTCCTTAGTCGTTTGCTTGCAAGCTTATGATGTGTACTACCGAGATGGCCCAGAGATACCTCTTCGATACTCGGAGTGAGAAATCCTAATCTTGATCTATGCCAACTCAACAAACACCTTTGGAGATACCTGTAGAGCATGTTTATGAGCACCCAGTTACGTTGTGACGTTTGATAGCACACAAGGTATTCCTCATATGGGCCGAACCAACTTTATTGTTGCCTCTAGGCATATTTCCTTTAGTCTCCCACTTGCACTAGAGTCAATAATCTAGTTCACATCGCCATGTGATTAACATCCATAGTTCACATCACCATGTGACTAACACCCAAAGATTTTACTAGAGTCAATAATCTAGTTCACATCGCCATGTGATTAATACCCAAAGAGTACTAAGGTGTGATCATGTTTTTCTTGTGAGAGAAGTTTAGTCAACGGGCCTGCCACATTCAGATCCGTATGTATTTTGCAAATTTCTATATCTACAATGCTCTGCTTGGTGATACTCTAGCTAATTGCTCCCACTTTTAATAGGTATCTAGATTGAGACTCAGAGTCATCTGAATCGGTGTCAAAGCTTGCATCGACGTATCCCTTTATGACGAACTCTTTATCACCTCCATAATCAAGAAATATTACCTTAGTCCTCTTAGGTTTACTAAGGATAATTTTGACCGCTGTCCAGTGATCTACTCCTGGAGCACTATTGTACCCCCTTGTCAATCTCATGGTAAGGTACACAATAGGTCTGGTACACAACATGGCATACTTTATAGAACCTATGGCTGAGGCATAGGGAATGACCTTCATTCTCTCTCTATCTTCTGCCGTGGTCGGGTTTTGAGTCTTACTCAACTTCACACCTTACAATACAGGCAGGAAACTCCTTTTTTGACTGATCCATTTTGAACTCCTTCAAAGTCTTGTCAAGGTATGTACTCATTTGAAATCTTATCAAGCGTCCTGATCTATCTCTATAGATTTTAATGCCCAATATGTAAGCAGCTTCACCGAGGTCTTTCATTGAAAAATTTATTGAAGTATCCTTTTATGCTATCCAGAAATTCTATATCATTTCCAATCAATAATATGTCATCCACATATGATATTAGAAATGTTACAGAGCTCCCACTCACTTTCTTGTAAATACAGGCTTCATCATAAGTCTGTATAAAACCATATGCTTTGACCACCTCATCAAAGTGTATATTCCAACTCCGAGATGCTTGCACCAGTCCATAGATGGATCACTGGAGCTTGCACACTTTGTTAGCACCTTTAGGATCGACAAAACCTCTCTGGTTGCATCATATGCAACTCTTCTTTAAGAAATCCATCAAGGAATGCAGTTTTGACGTCCATTTGCCAAATTTTATAATTATAAAATGCGGCAATTGCTAACATGATTCGGACTAACTTAAGCATCGCTACGGGTGAGAAGGTCTCATCGTAGTCAACCCCTTGAACTTGTCAAAAACCTTTCGTGACAAGTAGCTTTGTAGATAGTAACATTACCATCAGCGTCCGTCTTCCTCTTGAAGATCCATTTATTCTCTATGGCTTGTCGATCATCGGGCGAGTCCATCAAAGTCCATACTTTGTTCTCATACATTGATCCTATCTCAGATTTCATGGCCTTAAGTCATTTTTTGGAATTTGGGCTCATCATAGCTTCTTCATAGTTCGAAGGTTCGCCGTTTTCTAACAACATGACTTGTAGGACAGGATTACCATACCACTGGTGCGGTACGTGTTCTGGTCGACCTTCGAGTTTCAGTAGTAACTTGGTCCGAAGTTTCACAATCATCATCATTAGCTTCCTGTCTAGTTGGTGCAGGCATCACAGGAACGGTTTTCTGTGATGTGCTACTTTCCAATTCGAGAGAAGGTACAATGACCTTATCAAGTTCTACTTTCCTCCCACTCACTTATTCGAGAGAAACTCCTTCTCTAGAAAGGACCCATTTTTAGCAACAAAGATCTTGCCTTCGGATCTATGGTAGAAAGTGTACCGAATAGTTTCTATAGGGTATCCTATGAAGACACACTTCTCCGATTTAGGTTCGAGCTTATGAAGCTGAAGCCTTTTGACATAAGCATCGCATCCCCAAACTTTAAAAAACAACAGCTTAGGTTTCTTGCAAAACCATAGTTCATACGGTGTCGTCTCAATGGATTTAGCCGATGCCCTATTTAACATGAATGCGACTGTCTCTAATGCATAACCCCAAAATGATAGTGGTAAATCGGTAAGAGACATCATAGATCGCACCATATCTAATGAAGTACGGTTACGATGTTCGGACACACCCTTACGCTGCGGTGTTCCAAGTGGCGTGAGTTGTGTGAAACTATTCCACATTGTTTTAAATGAAGGCCAAACTCGTAACTCAAATATTTGCCTCTACGATCAGATTGTAGAAACTTTATTTTCTTGTTACGATGATTCTCCACTTCACTCTGAAATTCTTTGAACTTTTCAAATGTTTCAGACTTGTGTTTCATCAAGTAGATATACCCATACCTACTCAAATCATCTATGAAGGTCAGAAAATAACAATACTTGTCGCGTGCTTCAACACTCATCGGACCGCATACATCGGTATGTATTATTTCCAATAAGTCATTAGCTCGCTCCATTGTTCCGGAGAATGGAGTTTTAGTCATCCTGCCCATGAGGCATGGTTTGCAAGTATCAAATGAATCATAATCAAGTGATTCCAAAATCCCATCCGCATGGAGTTTCTTCATGGGCTTTACACCAATATGACCAAAATGGCAGTGCCAGAAGTATGTTGCACTATCATTATTAATGTTGCATCTTTTGGCATCAATATTATGAATATGTGTATCACTATGGTCGAGATTCAATAAACCATTCACATTGGGTGTATGACCATTGAAGGTTTTATTCATGTAATCAAAACAACAATTATTCTTTGACTTAAATGAATAACCATATTGCAATAAACATGATCAAATCACATTAATGCTCAATGCAAACACCAAATAACATTTATTTAGGTTCAACACTAATCCCGAAGGTAGAGGGAGTGTGCGATGGTGATCGTATCAACCTTGAAATCACTTCCAACACACATCGTCACCTCGCCCTTAAGTAGTCTCTATTTATTCTGCAACTCCTGTTTCGAGTTACTAATCTTAGCAACTGAAATGGTATCAAATACCGAGGGGATACTATTAATACCAGTAAGGTACACATCAATAACATGTATATCAGATATACCTTTGTTCACTTTGCCATTGTCGGCGTTCTGGGAATCGGGTACCTAGACTTGCCTGCCTGCGGCCCATGGTGTGGCTCCATCTCCGGCCTAGTACAACCCATCTTTAGAACCACCAGCACAAGACCCTCGCGAGGGCCAGGCCTCGTGAGGCGGATGACGGAAAGACCTCCAGAAGGAGTGGCCTTTAGGCTGGCTCCTGAGGAGCGGAGATTTCCATGCGAGCCCTCACCTCGTGAGGCGCAGCTGACGCAAGCCATGATGACCAAGGCTAGGCAGGTGCTAGCGGGCACAGTGCGGCAGGTTTCCTCTTTGGTGCTAAAGAGGCAAGTGCCGGCGCAGAGTCCCGAGGAATCAACCAGAGGACACCCAGTCCCGGACACCCAGCTCAGGACACCAAGGATGAAACCAGTGACTTGTTGAAGACAAAGATGTGTTGGACCAGTTCCAGTTGCTGTGACAACTGTACGTCTGGTTAGGGCGGCTAGGTATTTAAACCTGAGGACACCCAGTCCCGGACACCCAGCTCAGGACACCCAGTCCTCACCGTATTCCCCTTGAGCTAAGGTCACACAGACCTCGCCCAATCACTCTGGTAAGTCTTCAAGGTAGACTCCCAAACCTTCACAGACTTCGTTCACCGGCGATCCACAATGTCTCTTGGATGCTCAGAACGCGACGCCTAACCGGCTGGAGGATGCACAGTCCTCAAGTGTAATAAGTCTTCAGATCACACAGACAAGAAGACTTAAGTGATGCCTAATTCTCTTTGGCTCTGGGTGGTTAGGGCTTTATCCTCGCAAGGAATTCTCTCTTAAATGCTTTGAGGTGGGTTGCTCTCAAATGACAAAAGCCGTACACTAACTCTGAGCAGCCAACCATTTATGGTTGTAGGGGGTGGGCTATTTATAGCCACAAGGCAACCCGACCTGATTTGTCCGAAATGACCCTGGGTCACTAAGGAACTGACACGTGTTCCAATGGTCAGATTTCAAACTCACACGGCAACTTTACTTGGGCTGCAAGCAAAGCTGACTTGTCTGACTCTGAACAAGATTCGCTCTCATAGTCTTCACTCGAAGACATAGGTTTTGGTTAGGCATCACTTCAGTCATTCTGACTGGTTCTCTTGGACCCCACTTAACAGTACGGTGGTTCCTATGACTCAACAAAGAAGAAAAAGAACTACGAAAGATCTAAGTCTTCGAGCTCCATAGGCTTCATGTGATGTCTTCTCTTGTCATAGTCTTCAATGTGAATATCTTCATATACCACCTTTGACTTCAATGTCTTCATACATTTTTAGGGGTCATCTTTGGTAGGAAAACCGAATCAATGAGGGACTTCTACCTGTGTTATCCTGCAATTCTTACAAACACATTAGTCCCTCAACTAAGTTTGTCGTCAATACTCCAAAACCAACTAGGGGTGGCACTAGATGCACTTACACCTAGGAATAATCCTCCTTAAGTGTAGTTTAATTTATATGTTGAAACCCGTCAGATACCACTTACTGAATTTTGTAACATATGCATGATCCCTTCTGACGGGAGTTTAGTTGAGCCTAGGCCGGCAAAGTTTGAGGCCTTTTATCGTACTTTGATAGTGGGAGATGAGAGAGGGGTGTTGGCGTCACTGCCACTAGCATACATTTTCCTATCGTGCATTATTTTGCTTTATTTATTGCTAAGTGTTTGCATGCTAGAGAAAAAGTAGGTGCGCTCAGCGCACCAGACTTTGCTGTTTTACATCATGCACTAGAGGGCGACAACACTTATAACTTGGGAGCTATTGTGGCATGGTGCCTCCACGTTAATAAGTCCAAGGGTAAGATACATGGTGGGATTTTCACTACTCGTTTGGTGACTCACTTTAATGTTGAAATACGCCTTCATGATTACCCTCTGACCAAGGTTTACCTAGACCGCGCTGCCATGGATCACCACCATTTTACTAATATCGAATCTCCTAACATCCATGTTCCTTATAACCTGGTTTTTAGTGTGAAGACTCGTGATATTATTCCATTGCTTGCTCCTGCTTTGTTTGATCTTGTTGCCAGGGGCGGATATAGGATTATGCATGCGGACACCATCGCATACCGGAACAATCAGGCTACAGCAGAGGAGGAGCCTCAGCAGTGGGATCAGTGGATGCCCGCTCCTCAACACCCCGACTACTATCCAGGCTACTGATCGATTACCAAGCTAGGACAAAAGCCTAAGCTTGGGGGAGTATGTGTTTCTCACCGACATTACATTCATGTTCACACATCTCATTCCAGTTGTCGGTGTTTACACTTTTTCATTGTATCATCCATGCTCAATTTTATTTTCTTGCTTTCTTCTTGTGTGTTTGAAAAACCTTAGGAAAAAAATAGTTGTAGTTAATTTACTTTCTATGCATGCTTAGCTGTAGCACTAAAAAGAAAACCCAAAAAGATTTCCTTGTTCTTCTTTTTGTTTGTTGGGAGCTTTCCCGTGTAAATAGTTTTTCTCGTTTTTGTTTTCCCTTTTTATTTGCTTGTTCAAGAAAACCAAAAACTCCAAAAATATTTCAGTGTGTTTCTTTGATTTTCTTTTTCTTTTTATTCGAGTCTTACCAAGGAGAAGACCACGATGAAAATGTTGGGTGGCTCTCATATGAATAATTATTGATCTAATAAAGAGCCCATTTTACCTTGTCTTCTCCTTTTGAATAAAATGTTTGCAGATTCCAGCTTAGTCCATGGCACTCTTGCACTATTATTATTTTCACATCGTTCGGTCGTGCAAGTGAAAGGCAAGAATGACGATATTCGATGAACTGGTCGTGGCAGAGAGAAACGGATATGAACTCGACTTGTTCTGTTTGTGTAAATATGTTTAACCTAGTATCTATGATTCATCCCAGTATGATTAAACATGTTTGCAATGACAATTAGAGATTATAGTTTCTCATGCCATGCATAAGTAGCTAGGAGTGGATAATGATTTATCTTGCATATCAACATTGCGTAAAAGGATTGTGATGTAGTATGACGATATGGTATCCTCCTCTGAATGTTCGAGTGGCTTGACTTGGCACATGTTCATGCATGTAGTTGAATCAAAACCAACATAGCCTCTATGATATTTATGTTCATGGTGTTCATATCCTACTCATGCTAGTGTCCAATGTTACTTATGCATAATGCATGTTCATGATCGCTGTTGCTCTCTAGCTGGCCGCTTCTCAATCTAATTTCTAGCCTTCGCCTGTACTAAGTGGGAATTCTCCTTGTACAACAAAAACCTTGAACCCAAGTTATTCCAAATGAGTCCACTATACCTACCTGTATGCGGTATTACCCTCCTGTCCTAAGTAAATTTGCATGTGCCACATCTAAAAACTTCTAATAAATATCCTTTTGTGTGCCTGGATCGTTCATCGAACAACAGGAGGTGGTCGGTATCTTCCATGCTAAGTGGGTTATGCTCAGGTCGAGTGTTTATTCACTCGCCATCGCATGAGAAAAGGGCGGTAATAGGGATGCACAGTCCCAAACTGCAAACAGAAAAATCTTACAAATAATCAAACAAAAACTCCCAATGGACTCAAACCTTTACTTTTATCGCTTGGGAACCGCCACTAGCGTGCTTAGCATGGAAGATATTGATAACTGATGGCCGTGAAGTAAATGAGAAGGGTGCATGTCTCAAAATATCATTTACCTCTGTTTTAAAACTTGATCTCTGACACCTCTGCAAATCACTATTTCCCTCTGCGAAGGGACTATCTATTTACTTTTATGTTGTGTCATCACCTTCTAAAATAAGCGCCAGAACCTAAGAGCACTGCTGTCATGCTTATGCATTGTGTGTAGCTAATGTTGGGTGCATCATGACTGGATCTTTTCTACCATGAATTACAATGTTTAGTCGCTGCTTGAACTTTGGAGGTGCTCTGCATTTATGTTTTGCAGTCTCAGAAAGGGCTAGCGAGATACCATTATTGCCATATTATATCATGGTTGTTTTGACAATGTGTTGGCATTTGAGATATCTTATTATTGCTAGCTAGCTAATTATGTCACTGGTATGAGTTAATATAATTTATAAGAGTTATTGTTGGCATGGTTAGTTATAATGTTGGTTGAAACCTGGGTGTTGTTTAAGCTTATTTATGCAAACAAGAGCAAAATAGTTCGTAAAAGTTTTTCTTTTTCACTTTCAGTTTATCAACTGAATTGCTTGAGGACAAGCAAAGGTTTAAGCTTGGGGGAGTTGATACGTCTCTAACGTATCTACTTTTCCTAACGCTTTTCCTCTTGTTTTGGACTCTAATTTGCATGATTTGAATGAAACTAACCCCGGACTGACGTTGTTTTCAGCAGAACTACCATGGTGTTATTTTTGTGCAGAAATAAAAGTTCTCGAAATGGAACGAAACTTTGTGAGCAATTTTTATATAAATAAAGAGAATTTTTGGAGCCAAGATCCACCGGAGGGGGGCACCTGGGTGGGCACAACCCACGAGGGCACGCCCCCCTCCTGGCGCGCCTAGATGGGTTGTCCCCACCTGGTGGCCCTGCAGACCCTGATTCCAACTCCATAAATACCTATTTTTCCAAAAAAAATCAGCAAGAAAGAATTATCACGATCCATGAGACGGAGCCGCTGTCACCTCCTGTTCTTCATCGGGAGGCTAGATCTGAAGTCCGTTTGGGGCTCCGGAGAGGGGGATCTTCGTTCTTCGTCATCACTAACCCTTCTCCATCGCTAATTCCATGATGCTCCCCATCGGGAGTGAGTAATTCCTTCGTAGGCTCGCTGGTCGGTGAGGAGTTGGATGAGATTCGTCATGTAATCAAGTTAGTTTTGTTAGGGCTTGATCCCTAGTATCCACTATGTTCTAAGATTGATGTTGCTATGACTTTGCCATGCTTAATGCTTGTCACTTTGGGCCCGGGTGCCATGATTTCAGATCTGAACCGTTTATGTTATCACCATTATATCCATGTTCTAGATCCGATCTTGCAAGTTATAGTCACCTACTACGTGTTATGATCCGGCAATCCCGGAGTGAAAATAGTCGGGACCACTCCCGGTGATGATCATAGTTTGAGGAGTTCATGTATTCACCGTGTGTTAATGCTTTGTTCTGGTTCTCTATTAAAAGGAGGCCTTAATATCCCTTAGTTTCCAATATGCACCCCGCTGCCACGGGAGGGTATGACAAAAGATGTCATGCAAGTTCTTTCCATAAGCACGTCTGACTATTTACGGAATACATGCCTACATTATATTGATGAACTGGAGCTAGTGCCGTATCGCCATATGTTTATAATTTTCTCATGATGAATATCATCGAACAAGTCACCGATCCAAAGCCTACGAATTTATCTCATATTGTTCTTGCTAAGTTACTACTACTATTGTTACTGTTGCACTTGTTACAAAAGTACTCCTATCACTGTTACCGTTACTATTGGTGCTATCACTATTATCAAAACTATCATATTACTTTGCTACTGATCACGTTGCTGCAGATAAATAATCTCCAGGTGTGGTTGAATTGACAACTCAGCTGCTAATACCTTCAAATATTCTTTGGCTCCCCTTGTGTCGAATCTATAAATTTGGGTTGAATACTCTACCCTCGAAAACTGTTGCGATCGCCTATACTTGTGTGTTATCACATACCCATCAAAGATAGGGCTGATGGGGAACGTAGCATGCAATTTCAAAAAAATTACCTACGATCATGCAAGATCTATCTAGGAGATGCATAGCAACGAGAGGGGGAGAGTGTGTCTACATACCCTCGTAGACCGAAAGCGGAAGCATTAGTTTAGCACGGTTGATGTAGTCGAACGTCTTCACGATCCAACCGATCCAAGTACCGAATGTACGACACCTCCGTGTTCAGCACACGTTCATCTCGATGACGTCCCTCAAACTCTTGATCCGGTAGAGGGTCGAGGGAGAGTTTCGCTAGCACGACGACGTGGTGATGGTGACAGTTATGTGATCCACGCAGGGCTTCGCCTAAGCACTACGACACTATGACTGGAGGAGTAAACTATGGAAGGGGGCACCACACTCGGTTAAGAGAACAACTGTTGTGCCTTTGGGATGCCCCCTGCCCATGTATATAAAGGAGGGGAGGGGAGGCCGGCTGGCCCCTAGGGGCGCGCCAAGTGGGGGGAGTCCCACTAGGACTCCTAGTCCTAGTCGGCTCCCCCCTTCCTTCCAACAGAGAGGGGAAAGGGGAAAGAGGAGGAGAGGGAGAAGGAAAAGGGAGGTCGTGCCCCCACCCCTTGTCCAATTCGGATTGGGCTTGGGGGGTGGTGCCACCTCCTGTGGCTGCCTCCTCCTCTCCACTATGGCCCATTAGGCCCATTAACTTTCTCGGGGGGTTCCGATAGCCTCCCGGTACTCCGATAAATCCCCGAACCTCTTCGGAACCATTCCCGTGTCCATATACAACCTTCCAATATATGAATCTTTACCTATCGACCATTTCGAGACTCCTCATCATGCCGTGATCTCATCCGGGACTCCGAACAAACTTCGGTCACCAAAACACATAACTCATAATACAAATCGTCATCGAACGTTAAGCGTGTGGACCCTACGGGTTCGAGAACTATGTAGACATGACCGAGACACATCTCCGGTCAATAACCAATAGCAGATCATGGATGCTCATATTGGTTCCTGCATATTCTATGAAAATCTTTATCAGTCAAACGGCATAACAACATACGTCATTCCCTTTGTCATCGTATGTTACTTGCCCGAGATTTGATCGTCGGTATCATCATACCTAGTTCAATCTCGTTACCGGCAAGTCTCTTTAATCGTTCCATAATGCATCATCCCGTAACTAACTCATTAGTCACATTGCTTGCAAGGCTTATAGTGATGTGCATTACCGAGAGGGCCCAGAGATACCTCTTCGATACTCGGAGTGACAAATCCTAATCTTGATCTATGCCAACTCAACGAACACCTTCGGAGACACCTGTAGAGCATCTTTATAATAACCCAGTTACGTTGTGACATTTGATAGCACGCAAGGTGTTCCTCCGGTATTCGGGATTGTATAATCTCATAGTGAGAGGAATATGTATAAGTCATGAAGAAAGCAATAGCAATGAAACTAAACGATCATTATGCTAAGCTAACGGATGGGTCTTGTCCATCACATCATTCTCTAATGATGTGATCCTGTTCATCAAATGACAACACATGTCTATGGTCAGGAAACTTAACCATCTTTGATTAACGAGCTAGTCAAGTAGAAGCATACTAGGGACACTCTGTTTTGTCTATGTATTCACACATGTACTAATTTCCGGTTAATATAATTCTAGCATGAATAATAAACATTTATCATGATATAAGGAAATATAAATAACAACTTTATTATTGCCTCTAGGGCATATTTCCTTCAAGGGCATGTAGTGGAGACCTTGATTATCCCTACTGTCGACATAGCTAAAACTCCAGGTGGTTAAATCGAATCACATAGAATAAGGGAGCATATTGCTCTGATACCAATTGAAAGTGCTAGTTATTGACTAGAGGGAGTGAATAGGCAATTTTGATGAAAGTCTTCAAAACACGAGGTCTTTGAAGACAAACAATCAAATTGAACCTATATGATATGCAGCGGAAGATAAACTACTCTAGACAGACCATAGTCAAGTGAGCATAGTAATGAAAGCACGAGGACTAATAGCAGCTAGGTAGTACAGATCGGTATGGAAGACGGACTGAAGAAGAACAGGTAATAGTCTTCGCATAGTGAAGTCAAATAGATCAAGCAAGTAAGCAATGACTTCACAAAGACAAACTGAAATGTAAAGAAGGTAGGGGATTGAATCGGTAGCTTGGTGAAGACAAGGATTTGGTAGACCGGTTCCAGTTGTTGTGGAAACTATACGCCTGGTTAGGGAGGCTGAGATTGAACTCGGAAGATTGTGTCTTCACCTTATTCCCCTTGATCTAAGGACACCCAGTCCTCGCCCAATCACTCTGGTAAGTCTTCAAGGTAGGCTTCCAAACCTTCACAGACTCCGTTCACTGGCAATCCACAATGACTCTTGGATCCTCAAAACGTGACGCCTAACCGGCTGGAGGATGCACAGTCCTCAAGTGCAATAAGTCTTCAGGTCACGCGGACAGAAATACTGCAGTGATGCCTAACACTCTTTGGCTCTGGGTGTTTTGGGCTTTGTCCTCGCAAGGATCTCTCTCTCTCAAAGGCTTCGGAGGTGGGTTGCTGATACATCCATTTTGCATCATGTTTTATTACTATTATTTATATTGTTTTTATGTATAATAATGCTTTTTGGAGTAATTCTAATGCCTTTTCTCTCATAATATGCAAGGTACACACAAAGAGGGAGAGTACCGGCAGCTGGAATTCTGGACTTGAAAAAGCTACGTCAGGCTACCTATTCTGCACAACTCCAATTGAGTTGAAACTTCACGGAGATTTTTTATGGAATATATGAGAAATATTGGAGCCAATAAGTACTAGAGGGGGCCCACCAGGTGGGCACAACCCACCTGGGCATGCCAGGGAGCCCAGGCGCGCCATGGTGGGTTGTGCCCTCCTCGTCCCACCTCTAGTGACCCTCTTTTGGTATATAAGTCATTTTGACCTAGAAAAAATAAAGAGAGGACTTTCGGGACGAAGCGTCGCCATCTCGAGGCGGAACATGGGCAGGAGCACTTTTGCCCTCTGGTGGAGCGATTCCGCCGGAGGAACTTCCCTCCCGGAGGGGGAAATCATCGTCATCATCATCACCAACAACTCTCCCATCTTGGGGAGGGCAATCTCCATCAACATCTTCAATGGCACCATCTCCTATCAAACCCTAGTTCATCTCTTGTGTTCAATCTTTGTACCGAAACTATAGATTGGTGCTTGCGGGTGACTAGTAGTGTTGATTACATCTTGTAGTTGATTACTATATGGTTTATTCGGTGGAATATTATATGTTCAGATCCATTATGATATTTAATACCCCTCCGATCTTGAGCATGATTATCATTTGTGAGTAGTCACTTTTGTTCTTGATGTCGCGGTAGAAATCTTGTTTCAAGTAATCATGTGAACTTGATATGTGTTCGATATTTTGATGGTATGTACATTGTGATTCCCTTACTGGTGTCATGTGAATGTTGAATACATTACACTTCACCATATTTGGGCCTAAGGGAATGCATTGTGGAGTAGTTATTAGATGATGGGTTGTGAGAGTGACAAAAGCTTAAACCCTAGTTTATGCGCTATTCCGTAAGGGACTGATTTGGATCCAAAAGTTGAATGCTATGGTTAGAATTTATTCTTAATACTTTTCTCATAGTTGCGGATGCTTGCGAGGGGGTTAATCATAAGTAGGAGTTTTGTTCAAGTAAGAACAACACCTAAGCACCGGTCCACCCACATATCAAATTATCAAAGTAGCGAACACAAATCAAACCAACATGATGAAAGTGACTAGATGAAATTCCCATGTACCCTCAAGAACGCCTTGCTTATCATAAGAGACCATTCTGGCCTCTCCTTTGCCTCAAAAGGATTGGGCTACCTTGCTGCACTTTTGTTTCCGTTACCGTTACTTGCTCGTTATAAATTATCTTGCTATCAAACTACTCGTTACTTATAATTTCAGTGCTTGCAGATAATACCCTGCTGAAAACCACTTGTCATTTCCTTCTTCTCCTCGTTGAGTTTGACACTCTTACTTATCGAAAAGACTACGATCGATCCCATATACTTGTGGGTCATCAGTTGCTCTCAAACGAGAAAAGTCATGCACTAACTCTGAGCAGCCACCAATTTATGGTGTAGGGGCTGGGCTATTTATAGCCAGGAGGCAACCCGACATGATATGTCTGAAATGACCCTGGGTCACTAAGGAACCGACACGTGTCCAACGGTCAGATTTCAAACACACGCGGCAGCTTGGCTTGGGCAGCAAGCAAAGCTGACTCATCCAACTCTGGATAAGATTTGCTCTCATTGTCTTTGCTCGAAGACATAGGATTTTGGTTGAGTATCACGTCAGTCTTCTGACTTTGTTCACTTGGACCCCACTTAACAGTTCGGTGGCTCCTATGACTCAATAAAGAAGAAAAGGAAACTACAAAAGAAACTATGTCTTCGCACTCCATATTCTTCACGTGAATGTCTTCAAGAACCACCATTGTCTTCAATGTCTTCATACAATTTTAGGGGTCATCTCTGGTAGGTAAACCGAATCAATGAGGGACTTCTACCTGTGTTATCCTGCAATTCTCACAAACACATTAGTCCCTCAGCCATATTTGTCGTCAATACTCAAAACCAACTAGGGGTGGCACTAGATGCACTTACAGTTCTTAACTAAGGGTAATACTTTTTGCTGTTGTGCTATATCACCCTTCCTCTCCGGGGGAATCCAACAACTTCTACGGGAGTAGGAGGCATCACAAACCCGCCTCTTTCAGTTAAATCAGGTTTTGGAAACCGCAATTCCAACAACTCTTACTTTCAGCTGTTGCGCTCTGTCATGATGATAGCACCTAGATTTGCATGTCAGCGTTTCATGGAGTGGGAAACTCCAGGGGACATGGGGCACGTGTCATGCCGCAATGATTTCCCCTTCGGTTTCAATGCAACTATAAGGAGGTAAAGAGGGAGGGTAGCTTGTCCTTCCATTCCCACCCTCACGCGTCCCGCTTTTCTGCTCATTCTGCCATTGCCAGCCCACTGTAGCCCGCTCTTCTCTCTTCGTCGATCACATTCGCATGCCCCGAGATGAGAAGGACCATGTGAAGTGAGAGAAGGGCCCAAGCCCAAGGCCGCAACCAACTGATACGTCTCCAACGTATCTGTAATTTTTGATTGTTCCATGTTGTTATATTATCAATCTTGGATGTTTTATAATCATTTTATATCATTTTTTGGTAGTAACCTATTGATATAGTGCCAGTTGCTGTTTTTTCCATGTTTTTACATCGCAGAAAATCAATATCAAATGGAGTCCAAACGCAACTAAACTTTACAGAGATTTTTTTTGGACCAGAAGGAACATAATGGGCCCTGGCTGTGCCTGGGGGTGCTCCGAGGAGAGCACAGCCCACCAGGGCATGCCAGGAGGCCCAGGCGCGCCCTGGTGGGTTGTGCCCACCTCGGGTGCCCCCCGGACTGCCTCTTTGCTCTATAAATACCCCAATATTCCCAAAACCCTACGGGAGTCGACGAAATATTCATCCAGCCGTCGCAGAGTCCAGAACCACCATATCCAATCTAGACACCATCTCGAATGGGGTTCACCACCTCCATTGGTGCCTCTCCGATGATGCGTGAGTAGTTCTTTGTAGACCTTCGAGTCCGTAGTTAGTAGCTAGATGGCTTCCTCTCTCTCTCTCTTTTCATTCTCAATACAATGGTCTCTTGGAGATCCATATGATGTAACTCTTTTGTGGTGTGTTTGTTGGGATCGATGAACTTTGAGTTTATGATCAGATCTATCTTTTTATATCCATGAAAGTATTTGAGTTTCTTTGATCTCTTTTATGCATGATTGCTTATAGCCTCGTATTTCTTCTCTGATATTTGGATTTTGTTTGGCCAACTTGATCTATTTATCTTGCAATGGGAAGAGGTGCTTTGTAGTGGGTTCGATCTTACGGTGCTTGATCCCAGTGACAGAAGGGGAACCGACACGTATGTATCATTGCTACTAAGGATAAAACGATGGGGTCTATCTCTACATAGATAGATCTTGTCTACATCATGTCATCGTTCTTATTGCATTACTCCGTTTCTCCATGAACTTAATACACTAGATGCATGCTGGATAGTGGTCGATGTGTGGAGTAATAGTAGTAGATGCAGGCAGGAGTCGGTCTACTAATCTTGGACGTGATGCCTATATAATGATCATTGCCTAGATATCGTCATGAGTATTTGAAGTTCTATCAATTTCCCAACAGTAATTTGTTCACCCACCGTTTGCTATTTTTCTCGAGAGAAGCCACTAGTGAAATCGACGGCCCGGGGGTCTCTTTCTCATATATTTGCCTTTGTGATCTACTTTTATTTTCCATTTATTTTATGATCTATTAAATCAAAAATACCTTGCTGCAATTTATTCTTACTTATTTTATTTGGCGTTCGATCTATCAATCTACTACAATTTTATCTCACGTCTGTTTGCCTATCTTGAGGCATCGTACCCGGAAGGGATTGACAACCCCTTTAACACGTCGGGTTGCAAGGATTTGTTTGTTGGGTTTCGTAGTAATTTCAAAAAAATTCCTACGCACACGCAAGATCATGTGATGCATAGCAACGAGAGGGGAGAGTGTTGTCTACGTACCCACGCAGACCGACTGCGGAAGCGTTGACGCAACGTAGAGGAAGTAGTCGTACGTCTTCACGATCCAACCGATCAAGTACCGAAACTATGGCACCTCCGAGTTCGAGCACATGTTCAGCTCGATGACGATCCCCGGACTCCGATCCAGCAAAGTGTCAGGGAAGAGTTCCATCAGCACGACGGCGTGGTGACGATCTTGATGCACTACAGCAGCAGGGCTTCGCCTAAACTCCGCTACAGTATTATCGAGGAATATGGTGGCTGGGGCACCGCACACGGCTAAGGAATAGATCACGTGGATCAACTTGTGTGTTCTAGGGTGCCTCTACCTCAGTATATAAAGGACCAAAGGGGGGAGGCTGGCCGGCCACAAGGGGCGCGCCAGGAGAGTCCTACTCCCTCCGGGAGTAGGATTCCCCCCCCCCCCCAATCCTAGTTGGAATAGGATTCCTCGGGGGGGAAGAGAGAGAGGGGGCCGGCCACCTCTCCTAGTCCTAATAGGACTAGGGGAAGGGGGAGGTGCGCAGCCCACCTTGGGCTGCCCCTTTCTCCTTTCCACTAAAGCCCACTAAGGCCCATATGGTTCCCGGGGGGTTCCGGTAACCTCCCGGTACTTCGGTAAAATCCCGATTTCACCCGGAACACTTCCGATGTCCAAATATAGGCTTCCAATATATCAATCTTTACGTCTCGACCATTTCGAGACTCCTCGTCATGTCCGTGATCACATCCGGGACTCCGAACAACCTTCGGTACATCAAAATGCATAAACCCATAATATAACTGTCATCGTAACCTTAAGCGTGCGGACCCTACGGGTTCGAGAACAATGTAGACATGACCGAGACACGTCTCCGATCAATAACCAATAGCGGGACCTGGATGCCCATATTGGCTCCTACATATTCTACGAAGATCTTTATCGGTCAGACCGCATAACAACATACGTTGTTCCCTTTGTCATCAGTATGTTACTTGCCCGAGATTCGATCGTCGGTATTCCAATACCTAGTTCAATCTCGTTACCGGCAAGTCTCTTTACTCGTTCTGTAATACATCATCCCGCAACTAACTCATTTAGTTGCAATGCTTGCAAGGCTTAAGTGATGTGCATTACCGAGAGGGCCCAGAGATACCTCTCCGACAATCGGAGTGACAAATCCTAATCTCGAAATACGCCAACCCAACATCTATCTTTGGAGACACCTGTAATGCTCCTTTATAATCACCCAGTTACGTTGTGACGTTTGGTAGCACCCAAAGTGTTCCTCCGGCAAACGGGAGTTGCATAATCTCATAGTCATAGGAACATGTATATGTCATGAAGAAAGCAATAGCAACATACTAAACGATCGGGTGCTAAGCTAATGGAATGGGTCATGTCAATTAGATCATTCAACTAATGATGTGACCTCGTTAATCAAATAACAACACTTTGTTCATGGTTAGGAAACATAACCATCTTTGATTAACGAGCTAGTCAAGTAGAGGCATACTAGTGACACTAAGTTTGTCTATGTATTCACACATGTATTATGTTTCCAGTTAATACAATTCTAGCATGAATAATAAACATTTATCATGATATAAGGAAATAAATAATAACTTTATTATTGCCTCTAGGGCATATTTCCTTCAATGTTATCTGTGTGCATGGGCTGTTTACGTTGTGTTGCTTGGTTCTCCTACTGGTTCAATAACCTTGGTTTCATATCTGAGGGAAATACCTACCGCCATTGTGCTGCATCATCCCTTCCTCTTTGGGGAAATACCGACGTAGCTTCAAGCGACATCACAAGGAATTTCTGGCACCATTGCCTGGGAGGATCTTCAACATATACTAGGTTCTTAATCACAAATCTCATCTCCTCGCAATTTATATTATTTGTCATTTGCCTCTCGTTTTCCTCTCCCCCACTTCACAAAAATTTGTCGTTTTATTCGCCCCTCTTTTTCCGTTCGCCGTTTTCTTGCCGGATTTGGTTTTGTGTGCGTTCTTGTTTGCGTAGTCATGATGCCTCAAAGAAAATATTATGATGTTCCTTACCCAAATATTCTGCTTGAAATTGAGAAAATTACTAAGGAATATATGACTACACAATTTGAGCATAATAAGTATTTTACTGAAGAGATTAAGGAACACTCTGTTGTGCTGGATGCTATCACAAAACAACTAGATGATATTAGTAGAGAAGTCTGCAAACTCCAATCTAAGTATGCTTTTGCTGAAAGTTTGCTAGGAAAAATATCCGATGCACAAGCCACCTTAGTAAATCAAATGGCCGCTAAACCAATCTCGTTAGAAGATAAAAATGATGGAGATCTTAAAATGATTGGTGTTTCTTATATTGATTCCTTGTTCAGTAAAGTTAAGATTGATGAAAAAGGGACTGGAGAAGAGTCAAATTTAGCTAGAAGGCTCCCGATATTTCGGAGGGTGAAAATCTTGTTGGGAAAATTGATAAAAGTGGGTTTGAAGAGGTCAAAACTTTAGCTTGTGATGTGCCCACTCTTTTGGATTACAAAGACTTTAATTATGATAGTTGCTCTTTGATTGATTGTATTTCTTTGTTGCAATCCATGATCAATTCACCCCATGCTTATGAACAAAATAAAACTTTTACTAAACATATTGTCGATCCCATGATGAAAGCTTTTGAAGAAAAAATGGAATTAGAAGTTTCAATTCCTAGAAAATTACATGATGAATGGGAACCTACTATCAAAGTCAAGATTAAAAATTATGAATGTTTTGCTTTGTGTGACTTGGGTGCTAGTGTTTCTGCAATTCCAAAATCTTTATGTGATGTGCTTGGTCTTACCGATATTGAATCATGTTCTTTGAATTTGCACATGGCGGATTCTACTATTAAAAAGCCTATGGGAAGAATTAATGATATTCTTATTCTTGCAAATAGGAATTATGTGCCCATATATTTTATTGTTCTTGATATTGATTGCAATCCGTCTTGTCCAATTATTCTTGGTAGACCATTTTTCCGCACTATCGGTGATGTGATTGATATGAAAGAAGGCAATATCAAGTTCCAATTTCCTTTGAAGAAGTTCATGGAACACTTCCCTAGAAAAATAATTAGGCCACCATATGAATCAATCATTAGGGCATCTTATGGATCTCGAACCAAAGATGACAAAACTTAGATCATTGCTTTATGCCTAGCTAAGGGCGTAAAACTATAGCGCTTGTTGGAGGCAACCCAATGAATAAAATTTATTTTTGCTTTTGCTTCCTGTTTTTGAGTGTTAGCACAATTATGCTACTGTTATGATTGTGTTTTTTATGTTTTAATTAGAATTTGTGCCAAGTAAAGCCTTTAGGATCTTCTTGGGTGATAGTTGTTTGATCTTGCTGAAAAAACAGAAGCTTTTGCGCTCACGAAAATAATTCTCATTTTTAACCAGAGAGCGATAAAATGCCCATTCCTTTTGCAGTAGATCAATATACAAATTTCTCAGGTCGTCCTAATTTATCAGAATTTTTGGAGTTACAAAAGTATTTGAAATAGCCAGATTACTACAGACTGTTCTGTTTTGACAGATTCTGTTTTCTTTGCGTTGTGTGCTTGTTTTGATGGCTCTATGGTTTTATTTGATGAGTTTTTGCCATAGAAAAGTTAGAATACAGTAGATATAATGCACGAACAAAATATGAATTGGTTTGATACATCACTTATAGTAGTGATTTATTTTCTTATACTAACGGATCTCATGAAAGTCTTGTTGAGTTCTGTGTGATTGAAGTTTTCAAGTTTTGGGTTATCTTACGATGGATGAAGGAATAAGGAGTAGAAGAGACTAATCTTGGGGATGCCTCGGCATATGAAGCTATTGTCCAAAAATGAGCAACCAACTAAGCTTGGGGATGCCCCCGTGTGGCATCCCCTCTTTCTTCTAACGATCATCGGTATTTTACTCAAAGCTATATTTTTATTCGTCACATACTATGTGTTTTGCTTGGAGATCTTGTATGATATGAGTTTTTGCTTGTTTTATTTTGTGTTTTAAGTCCTGATCCCTTGCTGGACACACCTATTTGAGAGATCCAAATCTATGTCATGACTTGTTAGAATTGCTCTCTATGCTTCACTTAAATTTTTATGAGCTATGGACTTGCTCAAGTGCTTCACTTATATCATTCTGAGCATGGTGTGCTTTAGTATTTTTGAAGAAATTCTCTCTTGCTTCACTTAGATTTATTTGAGAGTTAGTAAAATTTTCAAGAAATTCTCTCTTGCTTCACTTAAATTATTTTGAGAGAAAGAAATATTATGCTCATGATCTTCACTTATATTTGTTTGAGCATATGAAAAGCAACACATGAAAATTAGTCCCAAAGTGATAGATATCCAAGAAGGATATAATAAAAACTTTAATGAAGATCATTGGACAAAATAAACTTGATTCTCAGTAATAGTTTTGAGGTATGATGATGTGATATGTGAGTTATGTTGATGAGTAATTATGCTTTAGTAAGAATATTGGTGTTAAGGTTTGTGATTCCCCATGCAAGCACAGAAGCCAATAGTCATGCAATGAAATTATATTCTACTTGTGGTGCATTATTTGGTGTTAATTACGCTTAATGCTCGCTTATGAGACTATCTGTTTCTGGTCACTTCTCAATCTTTTGCTAGCCTTCATTTTGCACTAAGTATGATCTCTACTGTGCATCCAAAATCCTTTAAACCAGTTTTGCCACATGAGTCCACTATATCTACCTATATGCGGTATTCTTTTGCCATTCTAAGCAAATTTTCATGTGCCATCTCTAATTTTCAAAATTAATTTTTCTTTTGTGTGTTTGTTTCTCTCGCAGAGCGGTGAGGGGTGGCTAATATTTTCCATGCTAGATGTGTTATTCTCACGATGAGTGTATATTCACTTGTCATTGCATGAGGGTAAGGCAAAGGTATTAGGGATGCCCAGTCCCGAAATGAAAAAATGAATTTACTTTATGTTATCAAATAATAAATTCCTAGGAAAGTGTTGGTATGGAAGGCACCCGTGGATACGGTTAGCCATGGAAAGTGAAAGTATGGTGAAAAAGGAATAAACTTTATTTTATGTTTGGAAACCGCCTATGATATATCTAGCATGGAAAGTGTTGCGAACTCTAAGTCGTTTTCGTTGGTGGGATGGATACACCTCCCAAAATGTTTTTTATCTCTTAAATTTTTCGCTTTGAGCTCTGGCACCTCTACAAATCCCTACTTCCCTCTGCGAAGGGCCTTTCTTTTACTTTATGCAATTTTTATTTTGAATTTGAGTCAACATCTTCTCTTATAAAATCACCAACTAGGAGGCAATATGATCTTACTTGAGTATTGGGTGTAGTTAATATGCGAGTGTGTTTCATAAATGGATCAATGGTTGACCATGATGGCCTAGGGATAACTTATTTTAGCGTTGATATTTTGAAAGACATGGTTGCTTGTTGATATGCTTGAGTATTTAAATTATCATGTCAAAACTAGACTATTGCTTTGAATCACATAAAAGTCCAAATGTCCATGCTATAAAGAAATAATATGATAAGACATGATAGGCAACATTCCACATCAAAAATTCTGTTTTTATCATTTACCTACTCGAGGACGAGTAGGAGTTAAGCTTGGGGATGCTGATATGTCTCCAACGTATCTATAATTTTTTATTGTTCCATGTTGTTATATTATCAATCTTGGATGTTTTATAACCATTTTATAGTCATTTTATATCATTTTTTGGTACTAACCTATTGAAATAGTGTCTGGTGCCAGTTGCTGTTTTCCATTTTTTTACAACACAGAAAATCAATATCAAATGGAGTCCAAACGCAACGAAACTTTACGGAGATTTTTTTGGACCAGAAGGAACATAACGGGCCCTGGCTGCACCTGGGGGTGCTCCGAGGAGAGCACAACCCACCAGGGCGCGCCAGGAGGCCCAGGCGCGCCCTGGTGGGTTGTGCCCACCTCGGGTGCCCCCCGGACCGCCTCTTTGCTCTATAAATACCCCAATATTCCCAAAACCCTAGGGGAGTCTGATACGTCCATTTTGCATCATGCTTTTATATCGATATTTATTGCATTATGGGTTGTTATTACACATTATGTCACAATACTTATGCCTATTCTCTCTTATTTTACAAGGTTTACATAAAGAGGGAGAATGCCGGCAGCTGGGATTCTAGGCTGGAAAAGGAGAGAATATTAAAGACCTATTCTGCACAGCTCCAAAAGTCCTAAAACTTCAAGGAAGACGTTTTCAAAATATATAAAAAATACCGAGCGCAAGAAGTTCACCAGGGGGGCCACACCCTGCCCACGAGGGTGGGGGAGCGCCCTACCCCCTGGGCGTGCCCCTACCTCGTGGGCCCCCTGGTGGCCCTACGATGTCCATCTTCTGCTATATGGAGTCTTTCGATGAGGAAAAAATCATAAGCTGTAACACCCTCGATGCGACTATATCTCCCACGTGTCGAGGCACGACTTAGAGGCATAATCGCATTGAAGGCATATGTCGCAAGTTAGGCAATCTTCACAACATCCCATGTAATATAAATCATAAAGGGGAGATAACATAGTTGGCTTACACTCGCCACGTCAATCAAGTACATAAATAACATTACATCATCCAAACACTCATGGCCCGACTACGACGCCAAAATAAAAGATAACCCAACATGCGACACGGTCCCAATCACCCCCAATAGGGCACCACTACTGATCAACTAGAACGAAACGACATAAAGGACAAGATCTTCATCGAGCTCCTCCTGAGCTTGGTTGCGTCACCTGGAATGGCATCATCGGCACCTGCAAGCTGGTTTTGGAAGTATCTATGAGCCACGGGGACTCAGCAATCTCGCACCCTCGCGATCAAGACTATTTAAGCTTATGGGTAAGGTAAAAGTATGAGGTGGAGCTGCAGCAAGCGACTAGCATATATGGTGGCTAAACATACGCAAATGAGAGCGAGAAGAGAAGGCAAAGCACTGTCAATAAAAGTATGATCAAGAAGTGATCCTAAAGTAACCTACGTCAAGCATAACTCCAACAACCGTGTTCACTTCCCGGACTCCGCCGGAAAGAGACCATCACGGTTACACACGCAGTTGACTCATTTTAATTAAGTTAAGGTTTAGGTTTTCTACAACCGGACATTAACAAATTCCCATCTGCCCATAACCGCGGGCACGGCTTTCGAAAGTTCAATCCCTGCAGGGGTGTCCCAACTTAGCCCATCACAAGCTCTCACGGTCAACGAAGGAATAGACCTCCTCCCGAGACATTCCGATCAGACTCGGTATCCCGGTACAACAAGACATTTCGACAGGGTAAAACTAAACCAGCAACACCGCCCGAATGTGCCGAGAAATCCCGATAGGAGCTGCACATATCTCTTTCTCATGGCACACTCAGATGAGACATCCTACGAGTAAAACCAAACCTCAAGTTGCCCCGAGGTGGCCCCGCAGTCTGCTCGGTCGGACCAACACTCAGAGGAGCACTGGCTCGGGGGGGGGGGGGTAGAATAAAGATGACCCTTGAGTCTGCAGAACCCAAGGGAAGGTGGTAGGTTGTTAGTGCAAATGGTAAAACCAATGTTGGGCATTGCTGGAAGAGCTTTACTTAAGGCGAACTGTCAAGGGGTTCCCATAATAGCACAACCGCGTAAGGAACGCAAAATCCGGGAACATAACACCGATATGACGGAAACTAGGGCGGCAAGAGTGGAACAAAACACCAGGCGTAAGGCCGAGCCTTCCACCCTTTACCAAGTATATAGATGCATTAACTAAATAAGATATATGGTGATATCCCAACAAGGAACAACAACTCCATGTTCCAACAAGGAACAAACTTCAATCTTCACCTGCAACTAACAACGCTATAAGAGGGGCTGAGCAAAGCGGTAACATAGCCAAACAACGGTTCGCTGGGACAAGGTGGGTTAGAGGCTTGGTTCAACAATATAGGAGGCATGATAAGCAAGTGGTAGGTATCGCAGCATAGGCATAGCAAAAGAGCGAGCATCTAGCAAAGCAAAGATAGTAGTGATTTCGAGGGTATGGTCATCTTGCCTGAAATCCCGCAAGGAAGAAGAACGAGTCCATGAATAAGACAAACGTACGTAGGCGAACGGGTCCTCACAAACGCGATGTTAACGGAACCAACCCGAAGAAGCAAACACCGGAAAAGAAGCACACAACATAGTAAACAACCAACACATGAACATGGTATGATATGCGGGATGCGGTATGCGATGCATATGCATGATTGGACAAGGAATGAATGAACCTGGCCTCAACTTGGAAATCCAAGTGTTCCACTGGAAAGATGAGATGAAATCGCTTGAAAACGATATAAAGAACACCGGAATCGGAGTTACGGTTTGGAAATGGCAAGCGATTCAAATATGACACCGGTCTGCGATTTACAGCAAGTAGCCATCTAAATGCAATGAGATGAACATGCTACATCACTCAAACATGGCATAAAAATACATGGCGGGGATGCATTCAAGATGCTTAACAAAATTCTAGCACTGAGTGTAAGTGCATCTAGTGCCACCCCTAGTTGGTTTTGGAGTATTGACGACAAACCTAGTTGAGGGACTAATGTGTTTGTGAGAATTGCAGGAAAACACAGGTAGAAGTCCCTCATTGATTCGGTTTTACTACCAGAGATGACCCCTAAAAATGTACGAAGACATTGAAGACAATGGTGGTTTATGAAGATATTCATATTGAAGACAATGACATGAGAAGACTCCCTATGAAGCTTTTGGAACTCGAAGACCTAGATCCTTCGTAGTTTTATTTCATTCATATTGTGTCATAGGAACCACCGTACTGTTAAGTGGGGTCGAAGAGAACCAGTCAGAATGACTGAAGTGATGCCTAATTCAAATCCTATGTCTTCGAGCGAAGACTTTGAGAGAAAATCTTGTCCAGAGTCAGACAAGTCAGCTTTACTTGTAGCCCAAGTAAAGTTGCCGTGTGAGTTCAAAATTCGACCGTTGGTACACGTGTCAGTTCCTTAGTGACCCAGGGTCATTTCGGACAGATCAGGTCGGGTTGCCAAGTGGCTATAAATAGTCCACCCCCCCACAACCATAAATGGTTGGCTGCTCAGATTTCAGTGCACGGCTTTTGTCGTTTGAGAGCAACCCACCTCGAAGCCTTTGAAAGAAAAATTCCTAGTGAGGAGAAAAGCCCTAACCACCCAGAGCCAGAGTAAATTGGGCATCACTTAAGTCTTCGTGTCTGTGTGATTTGAAGACTTATTACACTTGAGGACTGTGCATCCTCCAGACGGTTAGGCGTCGCGTTCTGAGCATCCAAGAGAAATTGTGGATTGCCAGTGAACGAAGTCTGTGAAGGTTTGGGAGTCTACCTTGAAGACTTACCTGAGTGATTGAGCGAGGTCTGTGTGACCTTAGCTCAAGGAGAAAACGGTGAGGACTGGGTGTCTTGGACTAAGTGTCCTTGACTGGGTGTCCGGGACTGTGTGTCCTTTGGTTTAAATACCTAGCCGCTCCAATCAGACGTACAGTTGTCACAGCAACTGGAACTGGTCCAACAAATCATTGTCTTCAACGTGTCACTGGTTTCATCTTCACTTCCCTTCACTTACAGTTATTCATTGTGAATCCATTGCATGCTTGCTTTATCTTTTGTCTTCACAACATGAATGTATGATCTGTTCGGCTTCATAACTTCTTCCTACCTGATCCTTATTACACTGAAGCTGTTTGTCATTGCGCTTTCACTCTATTGAATACATGACCATGGCTGGCCTAGTGTAATCTAACTTCCACTGCATAGTAATAGGCATAATCTTCACTGTTTGTCTTCATAACTCTCACGTTTTGAAGACTTTCATAAAAATTGCCTATTCACCCCCCCTCTAGTCGATATAACGCACTTTCAATTGGTATCAGAGCAAGGTGCTCCCTTGTTCTGTGTGATTCGGTTTAACCACCTGGAGTTTTAGCTATGTCGACTGCAGGGATAATCAAAGTCTCCGCTGCTTGCCCCGTCTTCGATGGAACTGAATATCCCTACTGGAAGAATAAGATGCGCATGCATCTTGAAGCCATTGATGTCGACCTATGGTATGTCATCGAGAACGGCCATCCCAAGGCTGGAGAAGGTGTCACTGCTGCTGATGTCAAGAAATTCGTTCAACTGGACTCTACTGCTAAGAATATCATTTGTGGTCATCTGACCAAAGGACAGTATGGCCGTGTGAGTGCTTTGAAGACATCCAAACTGGTCTGGGACTGGCTCTCCAAAGTTAATGAAGGCATCTCAACCCAAAGAGATCAAAGAATCAGTGTTCTTCGCAATCTCTTCAACCGCTTCAAGCGAAATGACAATGAGAATGTCCAGCACACATTTGACCGGCTCACTGACATCACAAATGAGCTTCAAGCCCTCGGCGCCACTGAGATCACCAAACATGAAATCGTCAAGACGTTGCTGAGATCACTTGATAGTTCGTTTGACATCCTGGCCCTGATGATTCAAGAACGTCCTGATTTCAAGACACTCGATCCGTCTGACATACTTGAGAGGCTCAACACACATGAGTTTCAGCTCTCTGAGAAAAGAGATATCTATGGTCCAAACTATGGGCGAACTCGAGCCTTGAAGGCAAAAGCTGTCTCCTCATCTGAAGAAGAATCTGACTGCAGTTCTGATGATCCTGAAGACATTGGAAGAGAACTTGCAATGCTAGTGAAGAAGTTCCAAAAATTCACTAAGAAGAAAGGCTTCAGGAAATCTTCACGATCAAGCTCAAGGAATGATGAAGCTTCTGCTCATGACTACAAGAAGAAAACATGTCACAAGTGCAAGAAAACTGGACACTTCATCTCTGAGTGTCCACAGTGGGACAATGAGAACAGAAGGAAGAAGAAGAGCAAGGAATATGATTCTGACGACAAGAAGAAGAAGAAATACTCAAAGTCATCTTCCAAAACTTCATCAAGGTCTTCATCACACAAGAAGAGCTCATCTGGCAAGGCACGTGCGTTTGTTGGAAAGGAGATGGACTCAGAGGAGGAGTCCGCATCTGAGGAGGCAGAGGTGGAGTCTGAGGAGGAGTCTGATTCTGGCATTGCGAGTCTGGCTACAGCATACGTCACCAAGTCCATCTTCAATACTGAAGACAATGACTGCATCACCGACACCGAGCAAATGACAAGAACGACTCCACTCCTACCTACTGCTTCATGGCACGCGGTGCCAAGGTAAACACACGCACAACTCGCTATGAAACATCTAGTGACGATGACTCTGAATGTGATTCAAAACCTAGCTACAAAACACTTGCTAAAATTGCAACTGAACAACAGAAAGCTATGGAACATATTCAAAAATTGTTAGACAGAAGCGATGATCTGTTGGGTGCTGAAATGACTCGATCTGAATCCTTAATTGAAGACATAAAAAAACCTTCACGTTAAGTATCAGGAACTTGAAGATCGTCATGATACTCTCTCAACAACTCATGAAAAGCTTTCCTATGATTATCTTCAAAGGAAGCAAGAACTTGAGAAATTGAGGGTGGCTCATGAAGATCTTCAAAAGGAAAACGAGTCACTTCGCGCTGAACAGATCAGTCCCGCTCAGGAAGGATTTGAACCACCATGTCTTAAATGCATTGAGCGTGATAATGCTGCTTCTGTTGCTGAATGTTCCACTGCTACTACTGTTTCAATATCTTCAACTGTTGATGTGGTAACTAACCCCTCTGCTGAGGATACCACTGCTATTGCTGATGAGAATGCTAGGTTGAAGACATTGCTTGAAACAGGGATGTACAAAAGTCTGAAAGGGCATCAGACATTATGTGATGTCCTTAAGAAGCAGATTCTGAACCGAAACCCTAGGAAAGAGGGTGTTGGGTTCGTGAGGAAAATTAATGCAGATGGGTCTTACTGGAAACCTGAGCAGTACCCCAAAACCACATGGGTTGCTGCAAAGGAATCCTCAGCAGATCCATCCAATCTGTCTGGCTTCACTTGTGCTAACCCAATTATCATTGATGAATCCTTTGATGCAAACTATAAACTGTTTAAGAATCAGAATGATGAAGTGTTTGCCAGGTACATTGGTACTAACTGCAGGAATGGACCGCCTATGAAGAAGATCTGGGTTCTGAAAACATGTCTGGAAAATCTTCCTGTGAATGTCTTCATGACACCTCACTTGAAGAAGACAAACCTCAGACCAAAGGCTTCATATGGTCCAAAGGCTTCATACAAACAGGGGACTCACCTGAGTCGCACTAACGCAAATGTTTTGCAGGGGAACCATACTCAGGCATATGAATATGAGAGTGGTTCATCGAACCGTCATGTTCATATGACCAAAAATTATTCTGCTTATTCCTATGAGTATTATTGTCCACCTGCTAGACTGTTTGCTAAGGCTTCAAAGCCAAAATTCTCAGATGCTGCACTTAGACTTATAGCTTCTAAGCCACCCTTGAAGATGTGGGTGGTTAAGAAGGCTTAACTCTCCTTTGCAGGGAAAGGTCTCCAGCACAAAAACAAAATCTTCTGATGCTATTGCTGGGGACCATAAAAATCTTGTGGGGCGCAAGATAAAATGCCCAAATGGCATCATTATGTACTTCGTTCCTGAATCGCATGCTACTCTCCCTATCAGTCCTAATCTGGATCTGAGTTTTCATAACCCACTGGTTCGTCAAATGTTTATGCTTCACAATACCCTTCGTGAAGCCTATCCCCCTAACTGCACTGTAGGGTACGACACCAGCGACTTCAAAGTCTTCAGAATGGATTATTGACAGTGGGTGTACAAATCACATGACTGGCAGAAGAAGCCTTCTTATGGACTCAACATTACGTCCATCCGACAAGAGCCACATCACATTTGCTGACACTGGTAAAAGTAAGGTATTGAGTCTAGGTAGAGTTGCAATCTCAAAGGATCAACACATGGATAAAGTCATGCTTGTGGAATCCCTTGGCTTCAACTTAATGTCTGTCTCAATGCTTTGCGATTTGAATATGGTTGTAATGTTTGGAAAATATCGTTGCCTGGTGCTAATGGAATCTGACAAATCTCTAGTGTTTGAAGGGTATCGGAAGGGTGATTTGTACGTGGTAGATTTCTCAGCAGGACCACAACTTGCAGTATGTCTTCTTGCAAAAGCTTCAGAATGCTGGCTTTGGCATCGAAGGCTTGGGCATGCTGGCATGAGGAACCTCCACACCCTTGCGAAGAAAAAGCACATCATAGGCATCGAGGGCGTCAAGTTCAAGAAAGATCATTTATGCGGTGCCTGTGAAGCAGGGAAGATGACAAGGGCAAAACATCCTTCGAAGACAATCATGACTACTACTCAACCCTTCGAACTACTGCACATGGATCTTTTCGGTCCCACTCACTACTCAACTTTTACTACTTCTACATGCCTCTATGGCTTCGTAATTGTTGATGATTATTCTAGATATACTTGGGTGCACATAATCCTTTACAAGACTGAAGTGCAGGATGTCTTCAGACGCTTCACAAATCGAGCTATGAACAATTTTGGCGCCAAGATAAAGCACATCAGAAGTGACAATGGCACTGAATTCAAGAACACTGGTCTTGATACATATCTGGACACCTTGGGCATCACACATGAATTCTCAGCTCCATACACGCCACAGCAGAATGGCGTCGTCAAACGCAAGAACAGAACACTCATTGAGATGGCCAGAACAATGCTAGATGAATACAAGACTCCAAGAAAATTCTAGACTGAAGCCATTGATACTGCATGCCATACAATCAATCGTGTTTATCTTCACAAGCTCCTGAACAAGACATCTTATGAACTCCTAACTGGCAAGAAGCCAAATGTCAGTTACTTCAGAGTATTTGGCGCAAAATGCTGGATCAAGGACCCACACCACACCTCAAAGTTTGCACCAAAAGCACATGAGGGCTTCATGCTTGGATATGGAAAGGATTCGCACTCCTACAGAGTTTTCAATCTCTTCCACTACAAAGTGGTTGAAACAGTGGATGTGCGGTTTGATGAAACCAATGGATCACAAAGAGAGCAATTGCCAAATGTGCTAGATGAAGTTCCAGCAAATGAATCAATCAAGCTTATGGGAACTGGAGAAATTGTACCTTCTGAAGCTCATCCTGAAGAAGAACTTATCATCTCAGCACCTGATCCACATGAAGACAATGCTCAGCCTGAAGATATACCTTCAAATGACCACATAGATCAGCAAGAGCAAAGTCTTCGCCCCACACACCCTCGTGTTGCAAATGAAGTACAAATTGACAAAATACTTGACAGCATCAATGCACTTGGTCCACTCACTCGTTCAAGGGCAACTCAGCTAACAAACTTCTGTGGGCATTTCGCATTCGTCTCAATATCAGAACCCAAGAAAGTTGAAGAAGCCTTCATGGAACCTGAATGGATTCAAGCTATGCAAGAAGAGCTTCAACAGTTTGAGCTGAATAATGTATGGGAACTAGTTAAGCGTCCTGATCCACGGAGGCACAACATAATAGGCACCAAATGGATATACCGCAACAAGCAAGATGAGCATGGTCAAGTTGTCAGAAACAAAGCTCGTCTCGTTGCTCAAGGATATACTCAAGTGGAGGGCATTGACTTCGATGAAACATTTGCTCCTGTGGCTAGGCTTGAAGCCATACGCATACTGCTGGCCTATGCAAATCATCATAACATACTTCTATATCAAATGGATGTGAAAAGTGCCTTTCTCAATGGCAAGATTGAAGAAGAAGTGTATGTTGCACAACCACCTGGCTTTGAAAATCCAAAACATCCTGATATGGTATACAAGCTCAACAAGGCACTGTATGGCCTCAAACAAGCCCCCAGGGCCTGGTATGATACACTCAAGTACTTTCTGAAGAGCAAAGGCTTCATACCTGGTTCCCTGGATCCCACTCTTTTCACAAAGACATATGATGGTGAACTGTTTGTGTGCCAAATATATGTGGATGACATTATCTTCGGCTGCACCAATCAGAAGTATAGTGAAGAGTTTGGATATATGATGCAAGAGCAATATCAGATGTCCATGATGGGTGAGCTGAAGTTCTTCCTCGGTCTTCAAATACGGCAACAACGCAACGGCATCTTCATATCACAAGAGAAATATCTTAAAGAGTGCCTGAAGAAGTTCGGTATGCAAGACTGCAAAGGCTTCACAACACCAATGCCAGCCAAGCATCATCTGGGTCCCGACGACAATGGTAAAGAGTTCGATCAAAAGGTATACCACTCCATGATTGGGTCTTTGCTTTATTTATGTGCATCTAGGCCAGATATCATGCTTAGTGTTTGCATGTGTGCTCGATTTCAAGCGGCACCAAAGGAGTCGCATCACTTAGCTGTGAAGCGAATTCTTCGATATTTGGCTCACACCCCAACTCTAGGATTATGGTATCCAAAGGGCTCAGAGTTTGATCTGGTTGGATTTTCGGATGCTGATTATGCTGGTGACAAAGTTGATCGCAAATCTACATCAGGCACATGTCATTTTCTGGGACGATCACTTGTATGTTGGTCTTCAAAGAAGCAGAACTGTGTATCTCTCTCCACTGCTGAATCTGAATACATTGCTGCTGGATCTTGCTGCGCTCAGCTTCTGTGGATGAAGCAAACACTCAAGGATTATGGCATTCATCTGAAGCAAGTGCCACTTTACTGCGACAACGAAAGCGCCATCAAGATTGCCAACAACCCAGTTCAGCACTCGAAGACAAAGCACATTGAAATTCGTCATCACTTTCTCAGAGATCATGTTGTGAAGGAAGACATTGATATCATACACGTCAACACTGAAGAGCAATCGGCAGATATCTTCACCAAGCCCTTGGATGAGAAGAGATTTTGCAAGTTACGGTGTGAGCTAAATATCTTGGAATCCTCAAATGTCCTATGATCAGGCACACATCCTAACACTTATGCATATTGATGACTTAGATGTGCAACACACGAAGTAGCGTATATCTTCAATCAATGAAGACATACATTCTAAGTGTGAATACATTAATGTGGAATTTGACTTCGGAGCGCCACGATAATTGTGCGCCGTGTCTGGGTCTAATACTTCCTATACGGTGGGTAACGCCACCACCAAACGTTCCATTTTGAAGTGTTTCTCTCATGGCGTTACCTCTCAATGTCTTCACAATTGGTTTGGTTTCATTCTCAATATGTATTCATGATTATCTTCACTGCGTTGATTATATGGAAATATATGTACTGATGTTCTGTCCTCTACAGCATTCACTTATAGCTATGTCTTCTTGGTTGAATCTTTTGAACTAAGTGAATGTGATCGGACCCTAACCTCTCTATGCTTTCTATCTCAAACTCTATCTCTCCAAGTCATATGCATTCTGTTGAAACTGTCAAATGTCTTCACTGTGTCCTTGTCAGCTGAAGACATAGTGACAACCATAAAAGTCCGTTTTTAATGCTCATTCCTCCACATAAGATCCGGAGAAGAAGGAACGACCGCCCGACAATTTAGGCGTGCGTGGGACATGGAACAAATCCCAATCTTCCTCTAACTGGCCACGCGTGCCTCAAATGCGAACCGCCAGGGGTACCTGCGTAATAGCGCAGTGCCGCCTCTATCCCTACAAATACACGATTCACTGCGGTCATTATCTCCTTCTTCCACCCTCGCACGAACCCTAGTGCCACCGCTAGCACTCGACGACGCCGGCGACGAAGCGCTTCACTGCCGCAACCTCTCCGATGCCGTTTTCACGCCGACAGCGGACATCGCTCTCTCCGTCGTCGCCGTAGGTGTCTTCCGTTGCCAAGTTAGGGCACGGAGGATTGAACTGCTCGACCTCAACTCTCTCTTCGTCTAGCAGTTCCAAGTGTGGTAAATAAAACCTCTTTTTACAGCTTCTTTTGATCCTATAGTTCAGTCACTTTCTGCCATAAGAAGTTTCTCTTCACACCAGTTAAATCTCTCGCTGCATCTCATAACATGCCTAGTATATTCACTTGTGCTTCATAAAGTAGTTAGATTCCTCACTTGTACTGATCTATGGGTTCGTACAAATCTGGAACCAACTTCTTATCTATAAGTGAATGTCTTCGCATAATGAGGTCAATGTCTTCTAAACTGATTTATCTTCAAAATCTTCTGAGAATGCATATGACCTCTTCCCCTTCCCTCGCACCTTAATGCTGTCACAGGTACATGTCCGTGGGAGAATCCTTTGGTTCTCATAGTCTGCATTCATTTGCAGAGTACTTGCAGCATCACATCAACTCGCCTGAAGCCAGTTCTTGCAAAAGGAAGCCTTTGAAGCCTTTGAACATCTTGAAGCCTTCCAAGTTATTCATGGCTTCAGAAACAGCAGCAAGGAAGGGAGGCAGACAGCGACATGGTGAAACATCCAAAGATCTGCCTGATGAATTGGCAGAGATGTACAAAACTGATCCTGAAGAAAGCTATGGTCAGCGCAAGACACGAATCCAATGGATTCGAAGATATTGGGCAGAGCAATGGTTCCACTACCGCTTCGTCACTCAGGAATATGCGGAGAAGTGCGCCATCAAGAGACCGTGGGGAGATGTATTATACAAAAATCTCGTACCCAGGTCCAGAGACGAAGCCATTGCTCAAGGCTTCTATCCATGCATGGTGAGAGGACCACAGCCAGCTGAGGCACATCCGTCATCACTTCTCTGGTGCCGCGATGATAATCTCTTCAAGCGCAACTTTCAGTTTGCACAACAGTCAGCGAAGATAAACAAGAAGAAATTTGGGCTTGACTTCAACCCTGGTCCCTCCTCACCAAGGGCAGATGGCACACGCAACGCCGATCCCAATATCATCGGGCCGTATGCCAATCTTGCAGGCCTCATCACTCGCATCCTAGTCCAAGGGACTGCTGTGAATGACCCTCCAGCAGATACTGAGTCAGATGACGCCCCTGCTGCTCTGAAGCCAAAGCAGAAGAAGCCAAAAGCACCAAAAGCTTCAAAGCCAGCCGCTTCTCCCAAAATCGCAAGAGTGAAGCCTTTAGCAACTGCACCTCCTGAAGCTAGTGTGCAGTCAGAAGGCTTATCACGAGTGTCCAAGCCCCAAGAAGCCAAGAAGCCTCAGTCACACACAGGCAAAGAGCTCACAGCTGCTGACATTCTGCGCTGCGAAGCCATTGATCTCTCAAGCGATGAAGATCTTGGAGATGATGCTCTTGAGCAGCTCATCAAGAGCAAGGAGGAGGCTGAAATCTTCAACAATCTGCCTCTGTTTGATGTCGTCATCATCCACAACTTCATCGATGAATGGTTTGACACACCAGACATAAGCTTCAATGATCTGCAGCTACCCATAGGCCTCAGCGTTGCCTTTCAAGGTGCAATTGCTTCAGAACTTGCAATAGCCCAGCGAATTGTAGAACTGAAGCAGAAAATTGATCATGAAAAGGCTCAGTTCAAGAAGCACGTGGACAAGCTCAGTGTGCAAGAAGTGAAAAACTTCAAGATCATGTTGCACGAGCTGAAAGAGAACTTCCTGAAGACGCGTGCCGAAGCTCAAGGCTCGCGAGAACGCATGAAGACTTTGGCTAATCGTTGCGTGCAAGCCTACAATGAGGCAGAAAAGCGCAAGGCACTTGGGCGTCCCGGCATTGACCCCAGGATGGCCGCGAAGAAGAAAAAGAAGGCGGCTGTGCCCGAACCTGAAGCGCCAAGGTCAGAAACTGCTCCGCTTGTCTTCCCCGCTGCAACGACTGGCTCGAAGCCAAAGAGTCGATCAACCGCCTCACAGCACAAGAAGACACGGACTGCAGAGGCTGAAGCTAAGAAGAGAAAACATTCTGAAGCCTCTCCTTCTGAACCCATCATCAAGAAGCGCAAGACCAAGAAATCTCGGGCTGCTCCCACAGAGCCCCTGATAGTTGAACCCCTCTGCGTCCGCTATCCTGACACAGATCGTCAGTTGACTGTACATGAACCCAACACTGAAGACATTCCAGCAGACGAACCCTACGCTGCTGAAGACATTGGTCTCCAAGACAATGTGCAAGGTGATGCAGCCCTTCCTCAACTTGAGACAAGCGAACAGATCAGTATTGGTCGTCCATTGACGCCAATCACACAAGATGCATCGTGGGCAGATCGCCCACAGGAGGAAGATGAGCCCCAACCCACTGCAACTCCACCAGCGCCTACGCTCCATAGGCTTCGCAAAGGGCCAAGGGCTCAGGCTGCTGAAGACATTCCGGCTGCATCAGCCGAAGAGCAAGCAGAAATACCACAAGCTCCAACTCCCCCGCACCAACAAGAAGCAGTTCTCAAGGAGAACGTGCCTGAAGCTGAAAATGTTGTGGCTGCCACAAACAACGCCGAAGCAAATGTGGAGCCCTCCCCAACAACAGCTTCAGAAGACACCGAAGCTACTGCTCCTGAACATTCTGTGCCTAAGTCTGCTGCCGGACCACAATTCAACTATCATATTGCGCACAGGCCCCAGGTCCAGAAGCCGATCCCATGACTACCAAGGTTCCCAGGTCCTGCATCAGCTCCTGGTTCCTTCAACATCAACGGCTTCAGGGCAGATAACACGTTTTTCGATCGCTCCAAGAACCCTTATTCAAGGGAACGAATTGTATCAGATAGGTTCTGGAGCCATCAACAGCGCAGCTATTATTCATGCATCCTTTACAACCAAGGCCGCATCTTTCCTCACAAGCGCCTTGAGGTTGAAGCTGTTGCTGGTATGCCTGGTCTGGAAGAAGCACTGGATTGCTTCAAGCAAGTGGGTTTGCTGCCATTTATCACTGATGAAGAGCACTGGAACGAAGAGCTTCTGCTCCAGTTCTATGCCACTGTGCATATCAAAGGCTATAACAGAGATCCGAAGACATGGATTCTGGAGTGGATGACAGGCAATATCCATCATGAAGCCAATGCTTTCGACCTAATTGAGCTTACCGGCCTTCCCACTCCTGGCGAATTCTTTGAAGAAGGGTGCCAACTCCATACTGAAGCAATTGAGAGCATATTTCAGCGTCCTGAGCCAGATATGAGTCAGATGCTCTCAATGATGAAGCCATTTCCTCCAAATGCACCCTATCCAACTAGGTTCTTCGTTGAAGACTTAGAGTACCTGCCCAGAACAATATATCACATCATAAGGCGGACTCTCTGGCCAGTCAAGGGACACTCTCGATATGCAACGATTGATGGTGCAATGAAGACTCTCATCTTCTGCATTCTTCACGGCAAATGCTTCAATACACAGGATCTCTTCATCCGTCAATTTGCAGCGTCTGCTTCAGAACTGTTTGGATTAAAGTTTTATGCTCCTTGGGTTATGAGGCTGATCAAGCTTCACTCTGCAATCTCCTATCAACCCTCAGCCCACAATCATAGGATATTTTTGCCAGATGTGGACACATCTGCTGAAGCAATATATCCAGAGCCGGCCAAGCAACCACTAAGTCTTCAGAATGCAGAACACCAGAGCTTCACTCAAAATATTGAAGGTGTTGAAGCTCTCTCCCGAGTGTATCCAATGGCTGGCACCACACGTGCCCCTGCATCAACTGAAGCCACCAACAGCACGGTTGCAAAGAGACCCAAGAAGCGCACTCGTGCACTCAATAACAGAGAGCTTCTTGTGGCTCTTCACCAAAAGCAAGATAGGCATCACGACTGGCTCAAGAGGCAGATGAGAAGCATCATGCAAGACGTCAATCGCATCAGAAATCTGGCAACCAAGAATGCATTTGTCACACACGAGACCTGTCGCCGCACTTGGAAGGGCCTCACCATGATGTGCCCTGAAGCTGAACTGCATGAGGATGGCTTCACAGAGCACTTCAAATTTGACTCCACGCCTCCAAGAAGAGCGGTGATGCGCAGCACACCATCACTTGAAGAGTCAGAGTTCTCTTCTTCTGCTGCCACCGTGTCTGCCCGGATTATTGAAGAAGAAGACGATGCGACATCATCTCCACCTGCTTCAACGCGCGTCGAATCTGCACCAAGCTCGTCTGCACCGCCGCCAAACAACTCCACCGACCCTGCTGCGCCTGGGAACGCGTAGAAACCTCTATGTCTTCAAACCTTTTTGGTCATCACTGACAAAAGGGGGAGAAGCATATGATGGTTATAGTCTTCAAGCGGGTCACTATGGGCGGGTGCCTTAATATTTTGCTACATTTTGCTTTGTGCTTACAACTCCCGTTTTTGCTACATTTGCTTCTTTGAGTTGTAACACTTAGCCTTGATGGCCGTCTGCTACCTGTTTGTCACTCCGTTATGCGAAGATAAATTCCGCATGTGCGACGATAAATTCCGCACTCATCTCTTACTGCAGACGTCCATTTTCCATTATGCATGTCATTATCTTCATATACTTTCACATGCATAGTGGATTGTCATCATAAGTTGAAGTGGATCTCCACAAGTACAACCTGCCATGTGCATTTGCATTCAAAAGGCAAATTACTTATATGCACATCTTCAGGGGGAGCCCTTGCAACTTATGAAGACAATTCCTTTACAAGTTCACATATTGTATTCCCCGTTGAAAACTTCAACTAGTTTGTCATCAATCACCAAAAAGGGGGAGATTGTAAGTGCATCTAGTGCCACCCCTAGTTGGTTTTGGAGTATTGACGACAAACCTAGTTGAGGGACTAATGTGTTTGTGAGAATTGCAGGAAAACACAGGTAGAAGTCCCTCATTGATTCGGTTTTACTACCAGAGATGACCCCTAAAAATGTACGAAGACATTGAAGACAATGGTGGTTTATGAAGATATTCATATTGAAGACAATGACATGAGAAGACTCCCTATGAAGCTTTTGGAACTCGAAGACCTAGATCCTTCGTAGTTTTATTTCATTCATATTGTGTCATAGGAACCACCGTACTGTTAAGTGGGGTCGAAGAGAACCAGTCAGAATGACTGAAGTGATGCCTAATTCAAATCCTATGTCTTCGAGCGAAGACTTTGAGAGAAAATCTTGTCCAGAGTCAGACAAGTCAGCTTTACTTGTAGCCCAAGTAAAGTTGCCGTGTGAGTTCAAAATTCGACCGTTGGTACACGTGTCAGTTCCTTAGTGACCCAGGGTCATTTCGGACAGATCAGGTCGGGTTGCCAAGTGGCTATAAATAGTCCACCCCCCCACAACCATAAATGGTTGGCTGCTCAGATTTCAGTGCACGGCTTTTGTCGTTTGAGAGCAACCCACCTCGAAGCCTTTGAAAGAAAAATTCCTAGTGAGGAGAAAATCCCTAACCACCCAGAGCCAGAGTAAATTGGGCATCACTTAAGTCTTTGTGTCTGTGTGATTTGAAGACTTATTACACTTGAGGACTGTGCATCCTCCAGACGGTTAGGCGTCGCGTTCTGAGCATCCAAGAGAAATTGTGGATTGCCAGTGAACGAAGTCTGTGAAGGTTTGGGAGTCTACCTTGAAGACTTACCTGAGTGATTGAGCGAGGTCTGTGTGACCTTAGCTCAAGGAGAAAACGGTGAGGACTGGGTGTCTTGGACTAAGTGTCCTTGACTAGGTTTCCGGGACTGTGTGTCCTTTGGTTTAAATACCTAGTCGCTCCAACCAGACGTACAGTTGTCACAGCAACTGGAACTGGTCCAACAAATCATTGTCTTCAACGTGTCACTGGTTTCATCTTCACTTCCCTTCACTTACAGTTATTCATTGTGAAGCCATTGCATGCTTGCTTTATCTTTTGTCTTCACAACATGAATGTATGATCTGTTCGGCTTCATAACTTCTTCCTACCTGATCCTTATTACACTGAAGCTGTTTGTCATTGCGCTTTCACTCTATTGAATACATGACCATGGCTGGCCTAGTGTAATCTAACTTCCGCTGCATAGTAATAGGCATAATCTTCACTGTTTGTCTTCATAACTCTCACGTTTTGAAGACTTTCATAAAAATCGCCTATTCACCCCCCTCTAGTCGATATAACGCACTTTCACTGAGCTACGGCCAATTCATCCATTAACAGGTTCAAACAAGTATGGCAAAAATGCATATGGCAAACAGATCTCAGACTTGGTGAAATTAACACTTGTCTGGAATTTCAGATCAGGTAGCACTCTTCGGAACAACAAAACTACATGCTACAGGACCTGAACATGGCAAAGTAAAGCATGCAATGGAGATACTCAAAGATCTTAACAAAAGTCCCTTAGTGACCTTGAGCCAAAAGGGATCAGAAAATACAATTGCAAGCATGTGAACATGGCAAAAACGTAATCAGATCACAGCCTTAGTGAAAACTGGAGCATGCTGAAAACAGATATCAAGTAGGCATGTTTACGAGCTCGATGCACTCACTACGGTGCAAGTCATGATAAGCTAAGCATCGCCCATCAAGAATACACAAAATGCAAGCTAGACAAGGCAAGAACAATAGCATAGCATGCACGGATCAACTACAACATCATCGGCAAAATTGCAAACAAGTTGACAATCTGCCCAGATTCACAAAGTAGCAAAAGTAGAGCTCGATTGACTCAAGCTAGGGTGCTCCATAATTGCAAACAAAGACATGGATGGATAGAGCACTACAAGATTAATAAAACATCCTTACTGATCATCCTCAAAAGAGATATGGATCACTAGGAAACAACATGAACATATGGCATCATGAGATAAACAGATCAAGGACTTAGTGGAAATGCTAAGTCCCTGAAACCAGAATTACCAAGTGCACCACTTGGCAAGCTCGTGCTAGTCACCACACACATCACAAAAATACATGGGTTGCACCTCTGGAAAGATGACAAAACCCTTAACAAAACATATGTAGAGCATCAGGGCATATCATGCACACAATAATCATGGCAAAAATGACAAAAAGCTAAATGGAGTAGCAGATCTGACAATTATCTCAAGTAGCACTCTTCTAACAGCATTTTGGTCATCAAGATGAACTCAAATAGAAATGATGCAATAGAATGAAATGATGTACTCTCTGAGGTGAACATTTTGATATGCTATATGCATGAATCAGAGCTACGGATGCAAAGTTACGATGCGATGAACATGGCCATATGGATCTAGGAAATCGAGGACTTAGTGAAAACATACCTCCGCGAAAGTCAACGCGGGACGGAGGGATCCGGGACGGAGCGGTGCAGATCTGAGACGGGATGTGTTTGGATGGGGAAGTGGTGGATCTGATCCATCTTCTCCGGATCTGACCGGAGAGGAGCTCCGGTGAGGTTGGAACTCCGGCGAGGCCGGCGTCGAGGGCGCAGGCGGCAACTCCGGCGAAGGGAAAAGGCGGGGCCGAGCGGTTCGGCCGGATCGAGGCGACGGCCGGCCTACGGAGGAGGCGGCGGGGCCGAGCAAGTGCGGCGGCGCGGGGAGGCGCAAGGCGGCTGCGGAGAAGCTACGCGGTGGAGGCGGCGGCCGGCGGCGACGCATCGGCGGGGCGGCGGCGCAGGCGGCCGGTGGGAGGCGCGCGAGGCCGGGCGGCGGGTGCGGCGCGGCCAGGGCGCGCGAGGCATGGTCGGGCCCGGCGCGGCCCGGCGTGGGCCGGCCGTGGGCTCCGTGGGCCGGCGGCGGCTCCGGAGGAGAGAGAGGAGGCGCGGGGACAAGTGGCATCCCGCGAGTGGCTAAGGGCGGCGGCGAAGCTGAGGTGTCGCGCTCCCATTGGTCGGAGCGATGTGGCGGCGGGGTGGACGCGCCCGCTGGCGGGACGGACATGTCTCGCGGTGTGCGGGGGGAATTTTTAGGGTTTCATCTGCGCGGATTTTCGGGGAGAGCCACATATATATAGATAGAGGGAGCTAGGAGAGTCCAAATAAGGTGCGGTTTTCGGCCACGCGATCGTGATCGAACGACCGAGATGATGGAGGAGGTTTTGGTGGGTTTTGGGCCAAAATGAAGGGGTGTTGGGCTGCAACACACACGAGGCCTTTTCGGTCCCTCGGTTAACCGTTGGAGTATCAAACGAAGTCCAAATGGTACGAAACTTGACAGGCGGTCTACCGGTAGTAAACAAGGCCGCTTGGCAAGTCTCGGTCCAATCCGGAAATGTTTAATCCCCACACAAGAAAGAAAGGTAGAAATGACCACCGGAGGAGAACGGAGTGCCGGAATGCAAAACGGACAACGGGGAAAATGCTCGGATGCATGAGATGAACATGTATGCAAAAGAAAAGCACATGATGACATGATATGCAATGCAAGACACGCAAGCAATGACAAGGCAACAACAGCGAATAACTGGACGACACCTGGCACATCGGTCTCGGGGCGTTACATAAGCCATCTTCTCGGACGAAACTCCGCCGTCACGAGGCGGAACCTTGGCGGAACCAATCTAGGGCTCTAGCGGAGCTGTTCTGCCAGGGAAACTTCCCTCCGGGAGGGGGAAATCATCGCCATCGTCATCACCAACGCTCCTCTCATCGGGAGAGGGCAATCTCCATCAACATCTTCATCAGCACCATCTCCTCTCAAAACCCTAGTTCATCTCTTGTATCCAATTCTTGTCTCTAAGTCCGGGATTGGTGCTAGTAGGTTGCCAGTAGTGTTAATTACTCCTTGTAGTTGATGCTAGTTGGTTTATTTGGTGGAAGATCATATGTTCAGATCCTATATGTATATTAATACCCCTCTGATTATGAACATGAATATGCTTTGTGAGTAGTTATGTTTGTTCCTGAGGACATGGGAGAAGTCTTGCTATTAGTAGTCATGTGAATTTGGTATTCGTTCGATATTTTGATGAGATGTATGTTATCTCTCCTCTAGTGGTGTCATGTGAACGTCGACTACATAACACTTCACCATGATTTGGGCCTAGAGGAAGGCATTGGGAAGTAATAAGTAGATGATGGGTTGCTAGAGTGACAGAAGCTTAAACCCTAGTTTATGCGTTGCTTCGTAAGGGGCTGATTTGGATCCATATGTTTCATGCTATGGTTAGGTTTACCTTAATACTTTTGTTGTAGTTGCGGATGCTTGCACTAGAGGTTAATCATAAGTGGGATGCTTGTCCAAGTAAGGACAGTACCCAAGCACCGGTCCACCCACATACCAAATTATCAAAGTACCGAACGCGAATCATATGAACGTGATGAAAACTAGCTTGACAATATTCCCATGTGTCCTCGGGAGCGCTTTTCTCTATATAAGAGTTTGTCCAGGCTTGTCCTTTGCTATAAAAAGGATTGGGCCACCTTGCTGCACTTTATTTACTTTTGTTACTTGTTGCTCGTTACAAATTATCCTATCACAAAGCTATCTGTTACCACTTATTTCAGTACTTGCAGAGAATACCTTACTGGAAGCTACTTATTATTTTCTTCTACTCCTCGTTGGGTTCGACACTCTTACTTATCGAAAGGACTACAATAGATCCCCTATACTTGTGGGTCATCAGAGTCGACAAAATATTCATCCAGCCGACACAGAGTCCAGAACCACCAGATCCGATCTAGACACCATCTCGAATGGGGTTCACCACCTTCATTGGTGCCTCTTCGATGATGCGTGAGTAGTTCTTTGTAGACCTTCGGATCCGTAGTTAGCAGCTAGATGGCTTCCTCTCTCTCTTGATTCTAAATACAATGGTCTCTTGGAGATCCATCTGATGTAACTATTTTGCGGTGTATTTGTTGGGATCAGTGAACTTTGAGTTTATGATCAGATCTATCTTTTTATATCCATGAAAGTATTTGAGTTTCTTTGATCTCTTTTATGCATGATTGCTTATAGCCTCATATTTCTTCTCCAATATTTGGGTTTTGTTTGGCCAACTTGATCTATTTATCTTGCAATGGGAAGAGGTGCTTTGTAGTGGGTTTGATCTTACGGTGCTTGATCCCAGCGACAGAAGGGGAACCGACATATATGTATCGTTGCTACTCAGGATAAAACGATGGGGTCTATCTCTACATAGATAGATCTTGTCTACATCATGTCATCGTTCTTATTGCATTACTCCGTTTCTCCATGAACTTAATACACTAGATGCATGCTGGATAGCGGTCGATGTGTGGAGAATAGTAGTAGATGCAGGCAGGAGTCGGTCTACTAATCTTGGACGTGATGCCTATATAATGATCATTGCCTGGATATCGTCATGAGTGTTTGAAGTTCTATCAATTGTCCAACAGTAATTTGTTCACCCACCGTTTGCTATTTTTCTCGAGAGAAGCCACTAGTGAAATCTACGGCCCCGGGGTCTCTTTCTAATATATTTGCCTTTGCGATCTACTTTTATTTGTCATTTATTTTCAGATCTATTAAATCAAAAATACCTTGATGCAATTTATTCTTACTTATTTTATTTGGCGTTCGATCTATCAATCTACTACAATTTTATCTCACATCCGTTTGCCTATCTTGAGGTGCCATACCCGGAAGGGATTGACAACTCCTTTAACACGTCGGGTTGCAAGGATTTGTTATCTGTGTGCAGGGGTTGTTTATGTTGTGTTGCTTGGTTCTCCTACTGGTTCGATAACCTTGATTTCATATCTAAGGGAAATACCTACCGCCGCTGTGCTGCATCATCCCTTTTTCTTTGGGGAAATACCGACGTAGCATCAAGCGACATCACCAGCCTGCCGTCACGACGAAGAAGAAATGAAAGAAGACCGCCGCCACTGGTGATGGAAAGAAGAAACTGTGAGTGGTCAATGGACCAGACAGAAATGGTTCCCGTCGGTGGTCTCCTCCTACGAACTTGACCAGCTCATGGCCGAGAAGTCAATGGTGGAAAATCTGGCGCGCCGAATCTCAGATGGCGAGGTCCCGCCTGCCCCTTGCGTCGTCGAGCATGTGTTCCACCAGGAGTTATCAGGTGAGGGCTCGACTTCCCGCCACATAGCTTCATGCGCGAGCAATTGGACTTCTTTAGCTACCAACTACATCATATTCCGCCCAGTGGGTTCTTCATATTGTTAATTTCGTCATGTTTTGTGAGTGCTTCCTTGCGATGGCTCCTCACTTTGAGATGTTTCGATACATTTTCTGAGTTCGGGTCCAGATGGTTAGCGACACTGTCTGCGACCTGGGTGGGGTCAACCCACAACTTTGTGCTACCACCAAATTCTTCCATGTGGACTTCCCAAATTTTGTTCGGGAGTGGCACAAGTTATGGTCTTATGCCTCCACGCTCGGCGAGGATCTGCCTCCCTTTGTCAACGAGCCCCTGAAGAAGCTTCGCTCCTATGCTTTGTTGGACCACTTGTCGCTAAATGCCCTCGCCGTCGCCAATACCACAGCTCATCTGAGGACTGTCGGGCTGAAGGGGGGCATATTCTACAGACATCTGTGGCACGCCACATCCTCCCTCTAAGGGTTCGTGTGATCCCTATGTATAAGTACACGGGGCCGAAAGACCCGATGCGGGTGGTCAACAACAAACTTGGGCCGATGGAGATAAAAAAATTTAAAAATGTTTCTAGATTTATAAAATGTTCCCAGATTTCAGAAAAATGTTCATAAATTAAAAGTTCACAATTGGAAAAAATATTTTATGAATATCAAAACTTTCGTGAATTATTAAAAACCGTGAATCTCAAATTTTGTTTTTGATTTAAAAAATGTTTTTCGATTCAAAAAGGTGCACAAATACAAAAAATATTCACATATTTACAAAAAACCATTCAGTTCAGAAAAATGTTTGCCGATTCAACGGGAATCTTAAATTGTCCCCAAATTTTAAAGATGATATCTCTTTCAAAAAAATAAAGGAATATGAAAAGGACCAAAAAATAAAATGAAAATAAGAAAAACATAAAAAAGAAATAAAAAGGAAAAACTGGTTTAGAGAAAGTTCTAGACCTTCCCAAACTGGTGGGAAAAAAGCATGTTAAGATCCCAATATGGGCCGACCCAAATTGTGCAAGCTCGTGGGTGGGTGGGTGTGTGTGGGGGGGGGGGGGGGGGGGAGGGGGGGGTTGCACATTTGCGTTGTATTCCTCGACCCACACGATAAATAGGAACCACCAATGCATATGGTACGAGTTTTTTTAGACAATCTCGCGGAGCTTTATTCAACTCATATGGTACGAGGTACACACCCCTTTTGAGCAGATTTAGACAATGGGCCAACCCATGTACATGGGTAATGCTAAACTCCCCACCCGGTTTTGTGAAGATTCTAAATGATTTTGTATGTGTATTTTCTTTATGTTTTCTTAGTTTTGTCTTGTATTTTTCTAATTATTTATTTTCGTATTTTTTCTTCTGCTTTTACATTTTTAGTTATTATGATATTTCTCATTTTAAAGTCCATGCACTTTAAGTTCACAAATATTTTTATAAAATTTCAAATTTATGAACAGTTTTCAACCCGTGAATTTTTTAAATATCAGTGAACATTTTTATAAATCTTGAACAATATTTGCGTTGTATTCCTCGACCCACACGATAAATAGGAACCACCAATGCATATGGTACGAGTTTTTTTAGACAATCTCGCGGAGCTTTATTCAACTCATATGGTACGAGGTACACACCCCTTTTGAGCAGATTTAGACAATGGGCCAACCCATGTACATGGGTAATGCTAAACTCCCCACCCGGTTTTGTGAAGATTCTAAATGATTTTGTATGTGTATTTTCTTTATGTTTTCTTAGTTTTGTCTTGTATTTTTCTAATTATTTATTTTCGTATTTTTTCTTCTGCTTTTACATTTTTAGTTATTATGATATTTCTCATTTTAAAGTCCATGCACTTTAAGTTCACAAATATTTTTATAAAATTTCAAATTTATGAACAGTTTTCAACCCGTGAATTTTTTAAATATCAGTGAACATTTTTATAAATCTTGAACAATATTTTTTTCCAAATTCAGGAATAATTTTAGATGCACATGTTCCAAACTTATGAAATTTCTCCAAATTCAATAAAATTTATAAGAAAGTGAAACATTTTGGAAATTCACAAACAGTTTCAAAATTTGTGAACTCTTTTTAAATCAATAGTTGGTTTTTTAACCACAAGTTGTTTTTAGAGGAATTAGCACATATGCCCGTGCGTTGCAATGGGGATATGATTTTTTTTGCAACAAGCAACGGGAGAGATAATGGATGTGTTCATCAAAAACGGTCTCCAGCGGTGGTGGGCGATAGAGCGAGGAGCCGTGGTCTTCTCACGAGTCATGTTTGGCCCTCGAGATCTTAATAGTGGTGGGGTTAGTCGGCGTGGAGGCGACCACCCAACTGGTACCTTTTTTTCCCTTCGGGTCCACCTCCGTCTCGGAGTTGTGGTTGCGTCCTCTTTTGGTTATTGCGCGGTGACCTTCGAGGCACTGTTGCTTTGATCACTTTCTCCTACGACGACATAACCGATTACTAATTGCAGAGCATAAATTATGTTTCATTAGCATAATCAGCAGATAACCAGGCATGAATGTCTCTTCATTATCAGGGTTTATTCTCTTCAACTATTTTTACCCTCACGTGCCCATAAATTTTATTAATTAGAGCAAAACCAACATATTCTCTTTTATTAGCACGTGCCTACAATTTTTTTTCATTATAGCCAACCAGCATATTGTCTTTTATTAACACGTGCAAGTTACATCCCACAATAATTTGTGGAGTCCCTCGTTCTGCTCATAATTGTCGAGACAACTTCCTTATTCTCACACAACCTTCTTATTTCCAGACAACTTAGGGACATATAAAAACTGTGATTTAGTATAAAATTCCAAAGTGGGACTATTCCTATCATAACTGAGCTAGCGGAGTTGGTTTTATCCGTCGGCACAATAGGGAAGCTCCATAGTTCAATCCCTAGCTCCCTTTATTTTTTGATGCCCGCCTGTCCGACAGAAAAATATTGGGGAGCTACGTGTGGAATGGACGAAACAAAATCTATATGTATATATTTTCTTTTCTTAGGGCGGCTGCGTGAGAGCTACTATATGACGCTAGTTGCGTCAAATAGCGCGTGGGATGCACAACAGTTTGCGTCTGGGCCAGCCCACTGGCAGGCACCAAAATAATCTGTGTTTGCAAGGCACGAGTAATAATCCAAAAAAATGACATCCTGAATGATCAAACACATGACCTTAAAGACCCGACCACGAGCCGCTAGCCACGGCAATAAACGCCTACTGCTAACCAATGGACAGTGCGAATATTTAAGAACATAGTGCAACGCCGGATTTTAAATATATTTGAACTTTTTAAAAATAGGAACTGCCGAATATTCTTGGAAATGTGAACATTTTTTGAAATTACGAACAATGTTTTTAATGTTCCGTCCATTTTGGAAAAAAAACATGAACAAAATTTGAAACAATATCATGTTTTGAAGACATGAACCTTTTATCAAAACCCAAACATTTTTTTAAAATTTGTGACTGGCTTTTGAAAACATTTTGAATCTCTGAACATTATACTACAAGAAGAATATATTTCAAATTTTGAATATTTTTTAAAATACATACTTTTAAATCATAAACAATTTTGAAATATTTCCGAATTTGAAAAAAAATCGGAACAAGAATGTAAATCAATGTTTCAAACAATTTTTAAAAGTGGAAGACAATATTGTAATTCAAATATTTTTAGAAAATTTAATAAAAATTCAAATTCTCAACATTTTTAGAAATATTTAATTACGAAATAAAATAAAAATAAAAATAAATTTGACGGAAAAACAAAAGGGGCCGGCCCAGTCTTGGGCGCCCTGTGCGAACACTGACTATCTACGGCGCTGTGCGATAAATAGGATTTTCGCAGCTACATGGGCAGGCAAGTAAATGGGCTGGCTTAGCTGGGCCACATCATGTGCAGGCCGAGTATGGAATTCTGTATTGCTAAAAAACGGACGGACGCACAGAATTTAGTACCATCTCGGCTAGAAAAATAAATTTTGATGGTGAACGGATGAAAAAATCGCACCTTGCTTTATTAGTAGTAAGTATAGATATAGATATAGAGGTATAAATTTAGATATAAAGGTATAGATTGGAAAGAAAATAGGCGAGCCTAGGGCTAGAGCACCGGCGAGCGTACAGCGAGCCCGGCGATGGAGTGTTAACCTGGGCTGCCCCCTGCGAGAATGCCCGTGAGTACTGTAGCACCAATCGGCGCCTAACCGCTGTATAGAAGTTCCGGAGCATGCTTTCAAAACTAGAGGTGGGCCGTCATGTTTGGTTAGGACACTCTGGTGTACTTCCTTCCGTCCCTATAAACATTGTAACGGTTTAATAAAAGCTTTGCATGATTGTCTTAAAAAACCTTTCGGAGGACAGAAGGCATAGAATAGGAGACAAAATGTACACCCCCACACTATACGGGGTTAGGCCCATTATTGCATAATCGTACGTTCTGATGGTATCCCATTGGGTGGAAATTAAATTGTTTAAAAAGTCACAAATTTGAAAATGAAAAAAAAGAGCAAGAGAAAATGGATGGAAAATCCGATGCAAAAATCATCAGAACTGAGGAGAAACAAGAAAATACAATGATAAAATTGCGCGATGGAAAAATGGACTGGCCAAAATTGCTCATGGGGGTGTGGGATTCCTATCCATTATGTATATTCAAAACAATGAGCATACAATAACGTATCTATCGCCACAGCTTGGGAAAATTGAAGAAAAATAAGTTGACCATGTTGGCCGGAGTTAAGAAACATATTGGGCTCAAGCCCGTAGGGCAAGCCGGCAATCGAAATGACTCTACTCCCGCCCTCTCACACACACACATCGCATAATTCTAGTCATTGTTTTACATTAGAACACACATTCTATTCATCTGCCAAGGATTTGAGGTTAATCCCACTTTTTATGGGCAATGGACATGTATTACTCAAATCAACAGTTACAATCTGCATGTTGCATGCCCCTGCATCTTCAAGGAAAAAAGCATAACCAAATTGTCGTACATGCACTAAGCGTAGCATAACTGGCCATAGTGTCTAATAGTGTTTGGGTTATTGTAAACACTAGACCATGATGGCGCGCGTTGCTGCACCCGCCAATTTTATGATAGAATGACAAAATGTCATATTTAAATATAAAATATAGAAATTAAACTTGCATGAACTAACATTGCAATTGTCTCGGGAAATAGAACAGGCAACTGATTGCTCTAATTTTTAAATGAATAGTGTCTATGAAAGATATCTAGGAAACAAAAACATGAATAAGTAACATAGATTTAGAGAACATACATGATAGTCAATAGCACGATTGGTAAGATAAATTAACCAGGCAACCTTTTCTGCTTAATTAATCGATGAGACAAATCTTTTATCGTTGTTTAAAAAAATAGTGTCACTTCCCCTAAAAAAAGAATTTGCACTGCTTGATTCCCATATTGGTAGACCTTGTCATCGTTGCCACACGCACGTGAGGGACGAAGGCAGGGGGCGTCAATGTTGTGTGGCGCTGCGACGCCAACACGAGCAACAATTTTTTTTAGAACCACCGTCTATTGCAAAATGTTTTGGGGAATACAGATAATAGATGGTGGAGACGTTAGCCAGACATGATGGCCCGCCCACAAAGAAGACGCGACTTTCACAAGATTGTAAGCCTCAACATTGCTAGTTCTTCTCTCATGTTATAAAGAAGCAGTAACAAATTCTTTTTGCCTTGAAATAAACTCACTAACTATGGCAACATAGCTAACTTGGTTTTCTTCCTTGATATTCTTCAACACCTCCATACAGTCCGTGGCCATTTGCATGCGAGACAGGTTGAGATAAAAGGCAGAAGATAATGCTCCGCTCACACGCAGCTACCTAATTTTTTATTTGAGAAACAACTTTGTTTTAGCAAAATTTAGAAAACAGCTACTTACGTTTGTGTTTCATATACACTTTGTCCGCTTAAGCCAGTCCACCGGCCCAAGAAACAATCCTGGCCCAATCAATCACACGTGAAGTAGATAGTTTCGTGGAGCAGCAGCCCAAGAGATGTCCAGGCAGACGATCGTATGGCTAGCAACGCCAAAGCTTTGTGGAGGCTCCCAGCTCGCCCTGTTATACTGTTTAGTAATGAGTAACTAGAGGCAAACGTTGCTACGAGAATTGGTTGATGACAACTTAGGTTGATAACATAAGAATCGAAATTTAAACATACATATGATTTATTATATTTGATTATGTATAATTGTAAAATATTTATTAAATATTAGTACAATAATTGAATGTGGTGTGTTTTTACCATGCATGACTACATAATTTAGGCAGTGGGGGTGCTACATGGTGACTATGATGTCAAACGACATCATAGAATTGAGATTAGCCGCCTGTGTTTTACTATTTTAAGTTATAGTTTGTCTACATGTAAGCTAAATTTTCTAACTTTAACATCACAATTTCTGACTTCTAGCGCCATCACTTTGTTCAGGTGGACCTTGTTTCATTCATAATTTTATGGTGAGGTGATATGTTTACATATTGAGATAAATAAGTTAGCGAAGATGACTCTCTAAGGTATATATAAGATACAAGTCTGGACGGACTTCATGCTCACACCTTCGATAAGAGGTCTATCCCACCGCGCAACATTGTCCTTTCTTCATTTTTTCCAGGGGTTTGTCCTATCTTCCAAGGCTCTAGTCTCTCACTCGTGAGCAATTGCACGCGGCCATCTAGGTCGGTCCAACACACAGCCCATAGGAAGACCAAGACAAGATGTTTTTTTTTCCGGGGTAAGACAAGATGTTGTTGCCTATAGTAATGACAAAATGCGAAAGTCCTCTTTCGCATGCGTGAACTCATGATGAACAGTAAAATTTGAAGAAGAAAAAAACACAGAAACTTTTTTTATGTGGCAAACTTTGATAATTGTTTCGAGTGCTTGCAAAGTTTCATTATGGGATGGCATTCGTGGAAGTTGTGGGAAGATAAATAGCACTCCAAAATGCTTTCGAAAATACTAGCATTTTTGGAGCATCGATTTGGTTTTTCGGTTCACGACTTCCGTGTCCATGAATGTTATTTTATGATGAAACTTTGAACTCACTCAGAATATTTGTCAATGTTTGCCAAAAAAAACAACAGCTTTTTTAGAATTTACTGGTCACCCAAGCTCGTTTGAGCTCGAGCTAAGAAACATCACGTCTTGACAAATGCTGCTTTTCATTGTTTCCGTCATCTAAATGGGAGAATAAAAACTTGTTATAGAACGAGATACTCCCTCCGCCCGAAAACCAAACTTGTCCCTCTAATTTGGTGCTAAATACATCCATTTGAAAGACAAACTTTTTTAGACGGAGGGGGTACTTGTCTTTGCTTTTCTTTTTTATCAAACATCGCGCGTGATGATATATACTCCCTTTGTATCACATATAAGATGTTTTTTGACATTATCATAGTATCAAAAATGTCTTATACTTTGATACGTAGGGAGTATTAAACAGCAGCACACATAGGAGGAAACTGGCACTTTTTGCCAAAAGTGGTCTGCCAATCGTGACAGCGAAATTTCGTTGTCCTTGTTCCAACCGAGCACGGCTTAAAAATTATACTACAAGGCAGCCGAAAGTGCAAAGAAAATGATTTTCATTCTCCACCGCCCTCCTCGCAGCAAATGGCTGGCCCGCCCCGTTGGACGACAGTGTTTCCCTGCCGGCAACGCCACGTCTTGTGGCCGTCCCATTTTCCGCTATATGATCCATACATAGATTGCCGAGTGATCAAGAAACCTATACTAGTCATTAGCCTGACACCCACAAGCCGAGTGCTCTCTCTATTCACAGTTGTTCAGCAGTATTTTACGTCACACACATGATGATATCATAATTTTATTAGGTCCATTGTACGTACGTACTTACTAGTAGTAGTGATTAAAGTTGTTTAGGTGATCGGACCATGTGGTTCCCAAAGGGGCTTGTCTTTTGAACTTGGGTGAGCACAACCTGAGGAGGATGAGCTTCAAAATACAGTCTAGGGCTTCACTTCATTAATTTAAAACAACCACTTCAGATCCTCCCAGTCCTCGCCGCTAGTCAATGCAGTGATGATGGACATGGACGGATGGACCACACTCACCTGCACACAGTATAGCATACTAGTCCCTAATTTCAAACCCAGACATCTCACCTGGCTAGCTAATTGCTGGATGAAGTACTAGTACCAGTGCTACCACATCATTAACCCAGAGTTAACCACAAGCACAACATCTGCCCACCAACAACCAACCAAACAGAAACAAACATTCCAAAAAGTTCCCTTGATACAAGTACCATCGCGTGATAATCAGCTGTCTCATCTGCTGTCCTGATGCTACTCCTACTACAGGCAATGGCGGCACTACTAATGTGATTTTTCCTCTTAACACCGAGTCTAACAATGGAAAATCCAAGAAGAGTGAGTTAGCTTAATAACCCTCCACTCCAGTAAGTGGTCGTAGTAGTAGTAGTAAAGTAGTACAGCAAAGGGAGGGTCAGTACATACTACAGTAAACAAACCAACAAAACAAAACCGAACAAACAAACACACTGCCTGTGGCTGGCGATGAAACAAATGTATGAGCTGTCCTATGCAGTGGGCTGGTGCAGGTGACAGCGAAGATTCCCGTGCACAATGCCAGTGTTTGCGCCACCAGCTTCCAAAGCTGCCGACCACACCACACCAGGGGCCAACCTCCCGGCCCCATTCTTCAGTACGTACATCCTTGTTGGCCATTTGAAACTTACGAACCTCACATGGAATGATTCGAGTTTCCGGGCCAAAATCTCACACATTGGTAAGGAAACAGCAAGGCAATTTCCTGGGAAAATCGGGCCAAATTTCCGGGTTCTTAGCTGGCCCTGGCCCCGGCCCTCTCCGAGACATGGATGCTGTCGCTTTGGGTTCTGGGTTGTACAGCCACAGCCAAAGAGAAAGGCATGGCCTCGCAACAAGGGCAACAAAGCCCCAGAACATTCTGCCATCATCTGCGTGAGCGAGCGAGTGGCCTGGCTTGTGCTTGTTTCTTGCCTCTATTCCATTCGTTTCAGCTGGCTGGCATAAGTTGGCAGGATCTGCAAGGATCAGGGTGCCGCTCACATGCGTGCAGGACTAACCCTGTATAGTACAAAATTGATTACATCCTCTTAAGTGCAGGCAAGTGCTACCAGCTTAGCACCATCATTATACTACTCAGGGTTGCTTCTGCAGAACACTTCAGCACCACTCACCACTACAGAAAGGATATGTTTATATCTCGTCTGGAAAATTTTCAACGCTCAACTTCAGCACCGTATTCTTAAAAAAAATAGTACAGAATGTGGGTATCTAGTTTGAAATTTTCATGTGACAGAAACATTTGACCACTAAAACATGATCAGCAAAGTGACGGCTATTCTAAGCCTCCTAGTGCTTATTTGATACTGCAACATGGAAATGATCAGCTTATACCATATCCAGCATGGAAATGATCGGATGAACGTGCACCCATGACTGACAGCAAAGAACAATGCTGCCTAAAGGAGCACAGCATGCTCCAAAAGGTTGGACCAGAGGCAGGCTGTCGAATTATAGATTGCTCATGACCTCCACCCAAGGGAATTTTGTGACAAGTATCTCCACCTGAGTTTCGACTTTCGGTCAAGTGCCTTTGTTAAATTACCTTGTCGATTGTTAAAGTGCGAGAAACAGAGGACAGACCCATGGCCAGCCTAAGTAAAGGTGATGAGCAATACTAAAGACAGGAGCTTATGCAACGAACTTGAAACTAAATTATTCTAATGTAAATGCACCTTGCTTTCGCCGTCCATCATCCAATGCCTCGCGAACAACACTATGCTGGAAAAATAATACCCTAAAGTGCTAACTAACTTTGAAACAGCAGACTGACCCAAAATTATACCAACAAATATAATTCTCTCATTTTTGTTAGCAGAGAATTATCAAATCATCTGCTCTATCTTCATTTTGATGTTTGATCACACTTACACCAATTAAACATTCTTTTGCTATTTTATAAAGCTGCATTCAAGCCATTCTTACCCAACTCAGCATGAAAGAAACTAAAATTGTTAATGACAAACAATAACAATGACACCCTTGTAAGTTCAAGAGTTTAGTATTACTTTGGAAAAAAAATCATAAGGTTCGATCATCAAGAAAGTACAGCTAGAAATGCGTACATCTCTAAGAAGACAAAGGAAAATTTTCATTGCAGACAGACTGAATGTTAAATCACAAGGTTCGATCATCAATCAGGTACAACTAGAAATGCGAAAATTTCTCAGAAGACTAGAAATGCGAAAATTTCTCAGAAGACAGAGGAAAGTTCTCATTGCACACAGACTGCATGTTAATTGTTAAATCACAAGGTTGGATCATCAAGAAGGTACAGACAGAAATGAGAACCTTTCTGAGAAGAAAAAAGGAAGGTTCTCACTGCATACAGACTGCATGTTTAAAACAAGCAACAATGAAATCTAAATAAGCAGATTAGTTACCAAACCAAACTAAATGAGTAAACATTTACATTGTATTAAACATTTGTCCAAACAGGAGAAGCTAAAAGGCACCAAAATGGAATTGAGTTGGAACCTGTATGAATTTCACTGGAACAGCACAATGGCATGTGCAATGAATATTACCTCAGCCTTATTGCCAGGCCCATTTTCCTTCTGAATACAACAATGAAAAAATAATCGAAGGATTCCAAATCTGGCATGACAAATATCTCTTCTCCATTGCTTGCTTGCAGATGAACCCAACAAGGAACATGGCGACTATGAACATCAACAGCAACCATTGCAGAACAATTCAAGTCCTAATAAGAACCGCCAAAAGAATTTGCTACCCGCAAGGAGCAGCGGCTGAACCCTAAACCTAGCAATTCACAGCACCCTCACTGACATGGAATGCGTTCTGCCTCAACTGACCGGTGGACAATTCCACATCTCAGGGCATCATCATAGAGCATTGCTGCTGTTGCCTGAATTCTGCAGAACACCAAAGATCAACTACACAACATACTCGCTCTCAATCACAGGTTTTGTTCGCGTTCCCAACGCTACAGGCGCTTGCGACCGCCCAACCTGCGCCATGCGCAAAGTCTCCCCGACCTCTGCATTTCGTTCCATCACCTCCATCTTCTTTTCCCTTTTATATCTGACGAAACATACCAGAAGCAAAGCCAACAGACCCAATGCAATGACGCCCCCAACAACGCCGACAGCAATCTTCCATGCGTCCGAACTACCCTTATCACGACCACCATTAGTCGGTATCGGTGGGGCAATTGCGCCTGAAGGCCCTGGAGCAGGAGCAACCTCACTGGAGTTCACCACTATGGAGAAGTGCCCTCGGCGATACGTTGCACACACGTTGTTTGCCTCCAAGCCCCGGAACTGTGGCACGCCATCCAGATCAAACCAGACACACTGCGGCGCTGGACTGCCTGGGGGCACCGCCCTCACATTGCTGAAACTCACAGAAATGGGGCTCCCTGACGCGACGATGCTCAGCTCGGACAACCCCGCTGCTGACAAGTTGGCAGCGTCGTAGACCAGCAGGCCGAGAATGGGCGAGAGGTAGGTGTAGCCGGGGAGCGGGTAGTACTTCTCCGACAGCTCGCCCAAATTGTGGTACACGAGCACCACCCTCTCGACGTACGGCTGCACGATGACGCCAGGGGGGATGCTGAACTCGAAATAGTCGGAGAAGCCTTTCCTCCGCAGGCTGCCGCTGCGCAGGCGGAGCCCGGACACCGCGACGCCGGCGAGGTCCGCGGGCACGGTGCCGTTGTAGACAATGCCGGTGTGCGGCCGGACGAAGGCCCGGTACGCGTAGCCCTGCAGCATTGCGTCCAGGGCCCTCGCCGGAGACGGAGACGGAGACGGCGACTGCGCCGCCGCCGGAGAAGAGCCCAAGAAGAGCAGCTGGAGGAGGCAGGCGCAGATCAAGAAACCCATCCCGGCACGCCTCCGCCGCGAGCGAGGATCCAAGAAGGGGACCGCCGGAGCCGAGCAAGAGTCAGGTCAGGATCCCCTCCTCATCCGCATACGACGAGGGCCTCCGAAACGAGGACGAGATTCGGAGCGGGGGAGGACGGGCATGCGCGGCCCGGAGGCCGGCGGCAGGCGAGCTAGCAGATCCAAGGAAGCAGCCGGGCTGAGCAGAGCAGCCGCAATGGCGAGGCAAGTTATGCGCGCGTCCGGAGTCCAAACAGGTGGCAGGCAATTTCGGCAAGAAACCAGGGAGGCGGCCGGGAAAGGAAGGGAGCAAAGGAAGGATTGGATGGCGAGAATCGGGAGGAGGGGAGCAGGGGCGGCGGGATCAATCCGGGCCGGGGACGCCGGAGTCCACAGAAATCCGCGCGCGGCTGCCCCCACGGGCGGGTGATTGCGACGGCGGGGGTTTGGGGATTCGGCAGCGGGGGTCGGGGTGGAGAGAGAGTGAGGTGAAGGAGAGAGATTTTAGGGAGAGAGAGAGACAGGAAGGAAGGAGAGAGGTTTTAATGGGGACGCATTTTCTCAGGGGCTCGGATGGAAATAAATCCCCCCCTGGTTTTTTCCCGCAATAAAATACGCGGGCTCACAGTTGGCACGTCCGCCCCGGCGGAGTTACCGCTCTGCCCCTGGACAGCTGGGCTTCTGCTCGCTGGAGAGTGGGGTCCAGCCGTGAGGGGTTCGTTTGTGTACGGGAGATTGGAGGGGGGCTTTTCTGTAAGAATGGCGGTGCTGCTGACTGACCTGTGGGGCCGGGCGTGCCGGCTCGGGCGGCCGGCGGAGAACGCCTTTGCTCCCAACGTTTGGATGCTCCTGTCCTGAGAGAGATGATTTGCGAGGTGGTGCGGTCTTTTTGTAAAGCCCTATGTTTGTAGGTCGCTGAGGTGTGGGACCGAGCTGAAGCCCACCGGCAGTGAGCGTGATTGCTAGACTTTTGTCGAGTCCTTTGCCAACGACTGGATTCCAGACCTGGTTATCATCGTTCTATAACGGTATTAACGGGTCTACTGGCGCAACAATGGAATGGATAAATTTCATAAAATCAAAATATACTCTCCGACCATTAGATTTTTTTTACAGAAAACTTTTAATCTATTTGTCTTCAATCATGGCACCACAACGAACATCACAAATAATAAAAATTGCATTCAGATCCGTACACCGACTAGCGACAACTACAAGCACTGAATTGAGCCGAAAGCGCGCCACTTTCATCGCCCCTCCCTCACCAGAGCCAGGTCACAACTTATTATAGTAAACAGTCGGAAAATCGTCGTGCGCAGGCCACATAGGACCAACACACCAGAATATCAACCGTCGTCGATGAAGAGAAGCGTAGATCGAAAGGATCTGACCTGAAGACACACGAACAAAGACAAACGAAGACCGGATCCGAGACGATCCACCAAAGACAACCATCGACTGAATCCCGCGAGATCCGCCGCAGACACACCTCCACACACCCTCTGCCGATGCTAGACGCACCACCGGGATGGGGGCTAGGCAGGAAGAACCTTATTCCATCTTCGAGTCGCCGCCATCTCTTCCTGAACAAGATAGAAACCCTAACAAAACTTGAAGAAGCATCTAAAAATGGAGCCTCCCCCCAACAAGGATCGGGATTCACCGCGCACCCATGACCCTAAGGCCATAGGAGACGTGGTAGATCGTCGGCCCCGCCGGCGGGAGGCATAAACACTAGTTGCCTTTCCTTGGGAGGAGAGACCTCCGACCATCAGATTTCCTGGACAGAGACGACGTTGAGGATGTGATGGCATAGGATTGCCGTGCAGGGACGGTTCGCGGCGTCGAAGAAGATGGATGGGGCGAGGCGGGATTGCCGGCTTCGTCGCGGTGGCGACAGACGACCCATGCTATAATTGTTCAAGGGTCTTTTGTAAAGTTCATCGATGAGAGATGGAATCTAATATTACCACATCTATATTTCGATCGAAAAAGGCAGAGCAAGTGTTCTCTTTGAACCGACGAACTTTTGGACAAATTCTCTTTACAAAAAACTTCTATGAGTAAATTTCACCTCAACTGAGATGTTGTGTTCTACTCCATGTTATTATTCACAAACTGACAAAGATGGCCCCATATGTCACAACGATGTCATACCTGGCTAGGTAGACAAGTCAAGCTGTGTTTACTAAGGATGCATTCAATATGATGCACAACCCCTAGCCATACATGTTCATTGATACATTTTTATATAATTCATATTGAATTGGTGAAATTTGGCATACCCTTTGTATGCCCCTAAATAGTGCATGTTAGTTGTCAACCCAATGAGTTGTCATGTCTAGCATCCTAGAGTAGAGTAAAGCTTGCCATTGTGTCACCCATAAGGGGTATTTATAAATGTAATTAAAACTATAATTTTTTATTGAATAGTCAAGGAGATATACATATGAATATTTTCGTCTATATTTTTTATGAAGATTCACAACCTCTTATGAGATAGGTTTAAATGAACCAAAGCACACGTGAATTACAGAAAACAGAGAACCAAAAAAACAATTATGCACCCTTCCCTCCACACACACACACACACACACACACACACAATGAGGACACCCCAGGGAAGCCCACAATGAGGGGCACCTTTGCTTCGCCAAGGCAACACAAGAACGCCATCAAAAATCAATGCATAGCCTAGACATTGTGGGCACCATCCTCGCGCACCACAAGCAAACTAGTGCAAAGACCGTGACAAAAAACTATGGGATGCGCAAATGGAAGAGAAAACTTTGACCAAACCATGACAACTTTGATACTATCGACGTAGCCGAAGGGCACCGAGCAATTGGACAACACTACAACACTAGAGAGCCCAAAGGGGTAGTCGAAGGGTGACAAACAACCGATACACAACTAAGGAAGGGGTGGGCCTCCAATGGTCCTTCATACTGAGACCGACTCCTTAATCGTGACGGGGTTCCGGTTAAAAGGACCTAGACGTCACCTAGAGGTGGGGTGAGTAGGCGTTTTAAAAACATTTATGGTTTAGGTTTGAATAAATGCGAAATAAAATTAGCATTTAACTTATCAAGCACAAAACCTAAATAAGCTAGGCTCAACCACTACTGCAGGATGTGATACGTCTCCAACGTATCTATAATTTTTTATTGTTCCATGCTATTATATTATCAACCTTGGATGTTTTATATGCATTTATATGCTATTTTATATGATTTTTGGGACTAACCTATTAACCTAGAGCCCAGTGCCAGTTTCGGTTTCTGTTTTTTCCCTTGTTTTTGAGTTTTACAGAAAAGGAAAACCAAACGGAGTCCAATTGACCTGAAACTTCACGAAACTTATTTTTGGACCAGAAGAAGGACATGGAGTAAAAGAGTTGGGCCAGAAGAGTCCTGGGCTGCCCACGAGGGTGGGGGCGCGCCCACCCCCCTGGGCGCGCCTCCATACCTCGTGGACAGCTCGGAGACCCCCCCTGACTTGTTCTCGACGCCAAAACCTCTTATATATACTAAAACTTCCAGAAAGAAACCTAGATAAGGAGTTTCGCCGCCGCAAGCCTCTGTAGCCACCGAAAACCAATCTAGACCCGTTCCGGCACCCTGTCGGAGGGGGGTGATCCCTCTCCGGTGGTCATCTTCATCATCCCGGCGCTCTCCATGACGAGGAGGGAGTAGTTCACCGTCGGGGCTGAGGGTATGTACCAGTAGCTATGTGTTTGCTTTCTCTCTCTCTCTCTCTCTCTCTCGTGTTCTTAATTCGGCACGATCTTGATGTATCGCGAGCTTTGCTATTATAATTGGATCTTATGATGTTTCTCCCCCTCTACTTTCTTGTAATGGATTGAGTTTTCCCTTTGAAGTTATCTTATCGGATTGAGTCTTTAAGGATTTGAGAACACTTGATGTATGTCTTGCATGTGCTTATCTGTGGTGACAATGGGATATCACGTGATCCACTTGATGTATGTTTTGGTGATCAAATTGCGAGTTCCGTGACCTCGTGAACTTATGCATAAGGGTTGGCACACATTTTCGTCTTGACTCTCCGGTAGAAACTTTGGGGCACTCTTTCAAGTTCTTTGTGTTGGTTGAATAGATGAATCTGAGATGGTGTGATGCATATCGTATAATCATACCCACGGTTACTTGAGGTGACATTGGAGTATCTAGGTGACATTAGGGTTTTGGTTGATTTGTGTCTTAAGGTGTTATTCTAGTATGAACTCTAGGATAGATTGAACAGAAACAGTAACTTCGTGTTATTTTACTACGGACTCTTGAATAGATCGATCAGAAAGGATAACTTTGAGGTGGTTTCGTACCCGACAATAATCTCTTCGTTTGTTCTCCGCTATTAGTGACTTTGGAGTGACTCTTTGTTGCATGTTCAGGGATTTTTATATGATCCAATTATGTTATTATTGTTGAGAGAACTTGCACTAGTGAAAGTATGAACCCTAGGCCTTGTTTCAACGCATTGCAATACCGTTTGTGCTCACTTTTATCATTAGTTACCTTGCTGTTTTTATATTTTCAGATTGCAAAAACCTTTATCTACCATCCATATTGCACTTGTATCACCATCTCTTCGCTGAACTAGTGCACCTATACAATTTACCATTGTATTGGGTGTGTTGGGGACACAAGAGACTCTTTGTTATTTGGTTGTAGGGTTGTTTGAGAGAGACCATCTTCATCCTATGCCTCCCACGGATTGATAAACCTTAGGTCATCCACTTGAGGGAAATTTGCTGCTGTCCTACAAACCTCTGCACTTGGAGGCCCAACAACGTCTACAAGAAGAAGGTTGTGTAGCAGACATCAAGCTCTTTTCTGGCGCCGTTGCCGGGGAGGTTAGCGCTTGAAGGTATATCTTTAGATCTTGCAATCAAATCTTCTAGTTTCCTGTTTTATCACTAGTTTAGTCTATAAAAGAAAACTACAAAAACATGGAATTAAGGTTGCCTCATATGCTTCATCTTTTTAATGTCTTTCGTGAAAATAAGGATTCCGATAATTGTGCCAAAGTGTTAGAAGAAGAATGCATTAGAATGTTTGGCACTAAATCTTTGTATGATGAGCATGATTGCAATGTTGTTAGTATGAATTCCTTGGATATCTATGATGCTAATGATATGCAAATCCACAAGCTTGGGGATGCTATGTTTGACGAAGATGATATTTTTTTGTCCCCCAAGTTTTGATGAGCAAATTTATTTTGATGATAGCATGCCTCCTATTTATGATGTTTATATTGATGAAAGTGGGTTTGGAAGAGTGTCAACTTTAGGAAGTAATGATCCCACTATTTTGGAGGGTGTTGAATCTTATTATGATAATTATGGAAGTGGGTTTGGAGAGGTCATGACTTTAGTTAATGTTAATCCCACTATTTTGAAAGAGTGTCAACTTTGCATACAAGTAGGTCATGAAAAGGATGCTTTATGTGATGGTTATATTGTTGAATTCATTCATGATGATACTGAAATTTATTATGAGGGAGGAATATATTCTTATAGGAATTGCAATAATATCAAGTTTCCTCTCTATGTGCTTAAAGTTTTAAAGTTATGCTTGTTTTGCCTTTCTATGCTAGTTGATTATTGTTCCCATAAGTTGTTTGCTCACAAAATCCCTATGCATAGGAAGTGGGCTAGACTTAAATGTGCTAGTCATATTCTTCATGATGCTCTCTTTATGTTTCAATTATTATCTTTTATGTGAGCATCATTGAAATCATCATGCCTAGTTAGGGCATGAAACGATAGCGCTTGTTGGGAGGCAACCCAATTTTATTTTTGTTCTTTGCTTTTTGCTCCTGTTTAGTAATAAATAATTCATCTAGCCTATGTTTAGATGTGGTTTTATTTTTTAATTAGTGTTTGTGCCAAGTAGAACCTTTGGGAAGACTTGGGTGAAGTCTTTGCGATCTTGCTGTAAAAAACAGAAACTTTTGCGCTCACGAGATTAGCTGCCATTTTTTACTGGAGAGTGCGATTAGGTTGATTATTTTTGCAGATGATCAATAGAAAAATTCCCGAGGTCCACAAATTTATTTCAGAATTTTGGGGGTTACAGAAGTATTCAAAACCTATAGATTACTACAGACTATTCTATTTTCATTGTGTTGTTTGCTTATTTTGATGAATCTATGAGTAGTATCGGAGGGTATGAACCATAGAGAAGTTGGAATACAGTAGATATTACACCAATATGAATTTAGAATGAGTTCACAACAGTACCTAAGTGGTGATTTGCTTTCTTATACTAACGGAGCTTACGAGTTTTCTGTTAAGTTTTGTGTTGTGAAGTTTTCAAGTTTTGGGTAAAGATTCGATGGACTACGGAATAAGGAGTGGCAAGAGCCTAAGCTTGGGGATGCCCAAGGCACCCTAAGGTAATATTCAAGGACAACAAAGAGTCTAAGCTTGGGGATGCCCCGGATGGCATCCCCTCTTTCGTCTTTGTTCATCGGTAACTTTACTTGGAGCTATATTTTTATTCACCACATGATATGTGTTTTGCTTGGAGCGTCATTTTATTTTATTTTGTTTTGCTTGCTGTTTGAATAAAATACCAAGATATGAAATTCTTAAATGTTATAGAGTCTTCACATAGTTGCATAATTATCCGACTACTCATTGATCTTCACTTATATCTTTTGAAGTAGTTTGTCATTTGCTCTAGTGCTTCACTTTTATCTTTTTAGAGCACGGTGGTGGTTTTATTTTATAGAAATTATTGATCTCTCATGCTTCACTTATATTATTTTGAGAGTCTTTTAGAACAGCATGGTAATTTGCTTTGGTTATGAAATTAGTCCTAATATGATAGGCATCCATGATGGGTATAATAAAAACTTTCATATAAAGTGCATTGAATACTATGAGAAGTTTGATACTTGATAATTGTTTTGAGATATGAAGATGGTATATTAGAGTTGTGCTAGTTGAGTTATTGTGAATTTGAGAAATACATGTGTTGAGGTTTGCAAGTCATGTAGCATGCACGTATGGTAACCGTTGTGTGACAAATTTGAAGCATGAGGTGTTTCTTTGATTGCCTTCCTTATGAGTGGCGGTCGGGGACAAGCGATGGTCTTTTCCTACCAATCTACCCCCCTAGGAGCATGCGCGTAGTGCTTGGTTTTTGATGACTTGTAGATTTTTGCAATAAGTATGTGAGTTCTTTATGACTAATGTTGAGTCCATGGATTATACGCACTCTCACCCTTCCATCATTGCTAGCCTCTTCGGTACCGTGCATTGCCCTTTCTCACCTCGAGAGTTGGTGCAAACTTCGCCGGTGCATCCAAACCCCGTGATATGATACGCTCTGTCACACATAAACCTCCTTATATCTTCCTCAAAACAGCCACCATACCAACCTATTATGGCATTTCCATATCCATTCCGAGATATATTGCCATGCAACTTTCCACCGTTCCGTTCATCATGACACATATCATCATTGTCATATTGCCTTGCATGATCATGTAGTTGACATCATACTTGTGGCAAAGCCACCATGCATAATTTATCATACATGTCACTCTTGATTCATTGCCCTTCCCGATACACCGTCGGAGGCATTCATATAGAGTCATATTTTGTTCTATATCGAGTTGTAAATAAAATAGAAGTGTGATGATCATTATTAATAGATCATTGTCCCCAAAAAAGAGAAATGCCAAATAAAAAAAGAAAGGCCCAAAAAAGAAGAAAAAAGAAAAAAGAAAAAAAGGGGGCAATGCTACTATCCTTTTTTTCCACACTTGTGCTTCAAAGTAGCACCATGATCTTTATGATAGAGAGTCTCTTGTTTTGTCACTTTCATATACTAGTGGGAATTTTCATTATAGAACTTGGCTTGTATATTTCAACAATGGGCTTCCTCAAATGCCCTAGGTCTTCGTGAGCAAGCAAGTTGGATGCACACCCACTTAGTTTTTTTTGTTGAGTTTTCATACATTTATAGCTCGAGTGCATCTGTTGCATGGCAATCCCTACTCCTCACATTGACATCAATTGATGGGCATCTCCATAGCCCGTTGATTAGTCGCGTCAATGTGAGTCTTTCTCCTTTTTTGTCTTCTCCACACAACCTCCATCATCATAATTGCGTGAAAGTTGAAAAAAGTTTGAGATTACTAAAGTATGAAACAATTGCTTGGCTTGTCATCGGGGTTGTGCATGATGTGAGATTTTTTGTGTGACGAAAATGAAGCATAGCCAAACTATATGATTTTGTAGGGATAAGCTTTCTTTGGCCATGTTATTTTGAGAAGACATAATTGCTTGGTTAGTATGCTTGAAGTATTATTATTTTTATGTCAATATTAAACTTTTGTATTGAATCTTATGGATCTGAATATTCATGCCACAATAAAGAAAATTACATGGATAAATATGTTAGGTAGCATTCCACATCAAAAATTCTGTTTTTATCATTTACGCACTCGAGGACGAGCAGGAATTAAGCTTGGGGATGCTTGATACGTCTCCAACGTATCTATAATTTATTATTGTTCCATGCTATTATATTATCAACCTTGGATGTTTTATATGCATTTATATGATATTTTATATGATTTTTGGGACTAACCTATTAACCTAGAGCCCAGTGCCAGTTTCTGTTTTTTTCCTTGTTTTTGAGTATTACAGAAAAGGAAAATCAAACGGAGTCCAATTGACCTTAAACTTCACGGAACTTATTTTTGGACCAGAAGAAGGACATGGAGTAAAAGAGTTGGGCCAGAAGAGTCCCTGGCTTCCCATGAGGATGTGTTCTACTCCATGTTATTATTCTCAAGCTAACAAAGATGGCCCCATATGTCACGACGATGTCATACCTGGCTAGGTAGACAAGTCAAGCTGTGTTTGCTAAGGATGCACTCAATATGATGCACAACCCCTAGCCATACATGTTCATTGATACATTTTTATATAATTCATATTGAATTGGTGAAATTTGGCATACCCTTTGTATGCCCCTAAATAGTGCATGTTAGTTGTCAACCCAATGAGTTGTCATGTCTAGCATCCTAGAGTAGAGTAAAGCTTGCCATTGTGTCACCCATAAGGGGTATTTATAAATGTAATTAAAACTATAATTTTTTATTGAATAGTCAAGGAGATATACATATGAATATTTTTGTCTATATTTTTTATGAAGATTCACAACCTCTTACGAGATAGGTTTAAATGAACCAAAGCACACGTGAATTGCAGAAAACAGAGAACCAAAAAACAATTGTGCACCCTTCCCTCCACACACACACACAATGAGGACACCCCAGGGAAGCCCACAATGAGGGGCACCTTTGCTTTGCCAAGGCAACACAAGAACGCCATCAAAAATCAATGCATAGCCTAGACATTGTGGGCACTATCCTCGCGCACCACAAGCAAACTAGTGCAAAGAACATGACAAAAAACTATGGGAGGCGCAAATGGAAGAGAAAACTTTGACCAAACCATGACAACTTTGATACTATCGACGTAGCCGAAGGGCACTAAGCAACTGGACAACACTACAACACTAGAGAACCCAAAGGGGTAGTCGAAGGGTGACAAACAACCGATACACAGCTAGGGAAGGAGCGGGGCTCCAAGGGTCCTTCATACTGAGACCGGCTCCTTAATCGCGACGGGGTTCTGGTTGAAAGGACCTGGATGTCACCTATAGGTGGGTGAGTAGGCGTTTGAAAAACATTTATGGTTTAGGTTTGAATAAATGCGAAATAAAACTAGCGTTTAACTTATCAAGCACAAAACCTAAATAAGCTAGGCTCAACCACTACTGCGGGATGTGATACGTCTCCAACGTATCTATAATTTTTTATTGTTCCATGCTATTATATTATCAACCTTGGATGTTTTATATGCATTTATATGCTATTTTATATGATTTTTGGGACTAACCTATTAACCTAGAGCCCAGTGCCAGTTTCTGTTTTTTCCTTGTTTTTGAGTTTAACAGAAAAGGAAAACCAAACGGAGTCCAATTGACCTGAAACTTCACGGAACTTATTTTTGGACCAGAAGAAGGACATGGAGTAAAAGAGTTGGGCCAGAAGAGTCTCGGGCTGCCCACGAGGGTGGGGGGGCGCCCACCCCCTGGGTGCGCCTCCCTACCTCATGGACAGCCCGGAGACCCTCCTGACTTGTTCTCGACGCCAAAACCTCTTATATATACTGAAACTTCCAGAAAGAAACCTAGATCGGGAGTTCCACCGCCGCAAGCCTCTGTAGCCACCGAAAACCAATCTAGACCCGTTCCGGCACCCTGTCAGAGGGGGGATCCCTCTCCGGTGGTCATCTTCATCATTCAGGCGCTCTCGATGACGAGGAGGGAGTAGTTCACCCTCGGGGCTGAGGGTATGTACCAGTAGCTATGTGATTGATCTCTCTCTCTCTCTCTCGTGTTCTTAATTCGGCACGATCTTGATGTATCACGAGCTTTGCTATTATAATTGGATCTTATGCTGTTTCTCCCCCTCTACTTTCTTGTAACGGATTGAGTTTTCCCTTTGAAGTTATTTTATCGGATTGAGTCTTTAAGGATTTGAGAACACTTGATGTATGTCTTGCATGTGCTTGTCTGTGGTGACAATGGGATATCACATGATCCACTTGATGTATGTTTTGGTGATCAAATTGCGAGTTTCGTGACCTCGTGAACTTATGCATAGGGGTTGGCACACGTTTTCGTCTTGACTTTCCGGTAGAAACTTTGGGGCACTCTTTGAAGTTCTTTGTGTTGGTTGAATAGATTAATCTGAGATTGTGTGATGCATATCGTATAATCATACCCATGAATACTTGAGGTGACATTGGAGTATCTAGGTGACATTAGGGTTTTGGTTGATTTGTGTCTTAAGGTGTTATTCTAGTATGAGCTCTAGGATAGATTGAACGGAAACAATAACTTCGTGTTATTTTACTACGGACTCTTGAATAGGTCGATCAGAAAGGATAACTTTGAGGTGGTTTCATACCCTACAATAATCTCTTCGTTTGTTCTCGCTATTAGTGACTTTGGAGTGACTCTTTGTTGCATGTTAAGGGATTGTTATGTGATCCAATTATGTTATTATTGTTGAGAGAACTTGCACTAGTGAAAGTATGAACTCTAGGCCTTGTTTCAACGCATTTCAATACCGTTTGTGCTCACTTTTATCATTAGTTACCTTGCTGTTTTTATATTTTCAGATTGCAAAAACCTTTATCTACCATCCATATTGCACTTGTATCACCATCTCTTCGCCGAACTAGTGCACCTATACAATTTACCATTATATTGGGTGTGTTGGGGACACAAGAGACTCTTTGTAATTTGGTTGTAGGGTTGTTTGAGAGAGACCATCTTCATCCTATGCCTCCCACGGATTGATAAACCTTAGGTCATTCACTTGAGGGAAATTTGCTGTTGTCCTACAAACCTCTACACTTGGAGGCCCAACAATGTCTACCAGAAGAAGGTTGTGTAGTAGACATCAGGATGCTGCTAACGCGGCACTTCAATCAGAGACCCTTCGACGAAACTGTGTGCGCTGCATTAATCACAAACGGTGATGTAAAATAACCGTCAAAAAAGATATAAAACATTTGCGATGGCGGAGACATCAAACACGATTTGGATTATAGTTACGTGTGCGATGCATGGCATACATTTCACTCGAAGGAACTGTTTGTGATGAGTATAACAGCGGAAATGGTCAGACAGACGAAGGTGTGTGCGATATACAACATACAATTCACTCGGATGAACTGTTTGTGATTAGGCAACACAACAAAAACGGTCAGCCAGATCAACGTGTGTGTGCGATTGACGACATGCAGTTCACTCGGATGAACTGTTTATGATTAGGCAACACAACAGAAACAGTCAGCCAGATCAAGGGGTATGTGATTGATGGCATACTCTTCATACGGATAAATTGTTTGCGATTAGCCACAACAAACTTAGATAGATCAAGGTGTGTGCACTACAGGGGCACACATTCTAATTAAAGAAGCGTGCACGATGGTAATAACGGGCATGCAGGGTTGATGAAACAAGTCGTGTGCTGGCATCGCCTATTGGGGTGCACCCTATGGTGCAAACGTCATGTACGTAGCCGAGAACGCGTGCCCACGTTACGTCATCCGGGAATCATGCGGCACTTTGAAACTAGAACCATCAATAAATTTTGAGCTTGTGTTCCATCACATTCCAAATTACTACCATACTATATTTAATTGCAAACATGTTCACACCGATCAAAACCTAAACGGTTTCCCACTTAGGAGCGTATTAGTACTCGGTTATAAATACTATATACTACAAGATGACTGCACATTTCTCCTCAATTCCTCATCCACAAAAACAAACAAGTCTTTCATCGTCGTTCCCTTGCATTTGCCATGGCCTGCATGAGTTCTGGGTCGAGAAATTACTATCGAGGAGAGGCGAGCATGGAAGCGGAAGCATGAGAGATGTCCTGCCTTGCTGCGAAAGCAGCCAACATGTCTCGCCGCACCGCCGTAGCGGCATAGAGGTCCCGCCGCGCCGCCGAAGCAGCAGAGAGGTCCCGTCACGCCGTCGAAGCAGCAGATTGGTCCGACCGCGCCCCGGAAGCAGCGGAGATGTCCCGCCGCGCCGCGGATGCAGCAGAGGGGTCCTCCCGCGCCGCGGTGGCCTGGAAAAATGTCTCACGGGCAGGTGAGGACTCTCACGGGCGCATGCGTGCTATGCTCGATAACATGATGGATCAGATCTCCGACTGGATGAAGCTGCAGGACGAGATGAATGCCATGTTTGAAAATGCTACCGGCATCATCCGAGGACTATGGGAGGACAAGGCGAAGCTCCGCACAGAGCGCGACTTGCTGAGGGTGAAGATCTTCGGAAGGGCGAGGGAGCACGAGGAGCACTACCTTGTTGAAGAGGACGGACGTCATCGTCAAGAAACTTATGGACGAGAATGTCATGCTCCGCATCGAGTGCGAAAGGCTGGTGGAGGAATCCGTGGATGTTGCCAAGGAACGTATTGAGGACATGAAAGATATCATCACCGCTCGTCGTGAGAACTAGTCTCCGCGCCTTGCAGCAACGTGATACGTCTCCAACGTATCTATAATTTTTGATTTTTCCATGTTGTTATATTATCATTCTTGGATGTTTTACAATCATTTTATATCATGTTTTGGTACTAACTTATTGACATAGCGCCAAGTGCCAGTTTCTGTTTTCTGCATGTTTTTTACATCGCAGGAAATCAATATCAAACGGAGTCCAAACACAGGGAAACTTTTTGCGGATTTTTTGGACCAGAAGACATCCGGTGGGTCAAAGAAGTACCGAAGAGGGAGCCCACCTTATTCTTCCGAAATTGACTTGGCCTTCAAAGCAATGTTGGGTGAGGCTTTCTTTGGCCGTTTGACATGAGCTAGAATGTTTTCAGTGGTCTTGTTCAAGATGTTCATGGCAATAAACTCATCCAACACATCGCTTGAGGAAAAAGTGTGGAAGTCTGGTCATTGACGGATCACAGAGGACATGGCCTTGTTGAATGGCATGATGGCCTTGAGTAACTTGCGGTTGATCCAACTATCATCCGTACCCTTGCTCCCATGATCTTGGAGTGAGACTACAAGAGTTGTCAATCTCCCCTAGAGCTCACGAGGATCCTCATCTTCATTCATCACAAACTCATCAACTTCATCAAGTACCACCTCAAAGTTGGAGCGTTGAATGCTTGAGCTTCCCTTGTAAAAAGAGATAATTGTTCCCAACAAACTTTTGCATGAGTGAATGGGTGCAAGTGAGCTAGATCTTCGGGTGGCACCGCGACTTGAAGGATGAACAAGGCAGAGTGGTTGAATTGATGGTCCATATCTTCTCTTGGGGTGAGGTTGCTTGGATCATGCGGGTAGAAGCCTTGCTCAATGATTCTCCAAAGATGTGTTGAGTTGTGATTCAAATGGGACTTGATACGAAAAACCCAATTAGGAAAATCATTCTTCACAATCTTAGGAGGAGGATCAGGGTTGTTAATACGAGGTGAGGGTATCGGTCCTCCATAAACTGGGGGAGGGGGGAACCGAGACATGAGTCCCCAACCCATTCTTTCCTTGAGGCAAATTAGCCTTATCACTACTATCCCCTTGAAAGTGCAACTATCCCTGGGTGGTTTTGGTAATTCCTAACAACATATAGCCCATTGAGCTAATGCTATTTCAAGATGAATATTTCAGGAAAGCTCAATGATTGGCATGGCATGGATTAGAAAGTGGACCCATCAAAATATTAAGAACACATGTTGGCTCAAGCTCAAGACTCTACATTTTACTTTTAGTGATCAAAGATCACATTGAGTCCATAGGAAAAGCCAATACTACTAAAAGGGGGTGAGGTGTTGCTTAATGAGTTACTTGCTCAAAATGCTTAGTGATATGCTCCAAAACCCTCAACTACTTTCTCATATCCACATATGTCCCAAACCAAAAGTCAAACTCGGCCCCACCGAAATTTCCTACCCGGTGCCACCGAGTTCACTTGACATAGCCACTGCCACAAACCCTAGTCATTTCGGTCTCACCGATAGGGATCTCGGTCTCACCGAGATGGGATTGCAACATCTCTGTTTCCCTTCATAACGTTTTGGTCCAACCGAGATAAGCGATCGGTCCCACCGAGATTGCAATGCAAACTCTCTGTTTCCCCTTCGTAACGTTTTGGTCTAACCAAGATGAGCGAATCGGTCCCACCGAGTTTGCCTGACCAACTCTCTGTTTACCTATTACCAAAATTGGTCCCACCGAGTTTGTGTAATCGGTCTCACCGAGATTACGTTATGCCCTAACCCTAATGGAATCGGTCCCACCGAATTGACATGTCAGTCCCACCGAAAATCCTAACGTCCACATTTTGAACTAAATCGGTCTGACTGAGTTTCATGATTCAGTCCCAATGAGTTTGGTGATTTGTGTGTAACGGTTAGATTTTGTGTGGAGGCTATATATACCCCTCCGCCCACTCTTCATTCAAGGAGAGAGCCATCAGAACATGCCTACACTTCCAACATACATTTTCTGAGAGAGAACCACCTACACTTGTGTTGAGGTCAAGATATTCCATTCCAACCACATAAATCTTGATCTCTAGCCTTCCCCAAGTTGCTTTCCACTCAAACCTTCTTTCCACCAAATCCAATCCTATGAGAGAGAGCTGAGTGTTGGGGAAACTATCATTTGAAGCACAAGAGCAAGGAGTTCATCATAAACACACCATCTATTACCTTTTGGAGAGTGGTGTCTCCTAGATTGGTTAGGTGTCACTTGGGATCCTCCGTCAAGATTGTGGAGTTGAACCAAGGAGTTTGTACGGGCAAGGAGATCGCCTACTTCGTGAAGATCTACCCTAGTGAGGCAAGTCCTTCGTGGGCGATGGCCATGGTGGGATAGACAAGGTTGCTTCTTCGTGGACCCTTCGTGGGTGGAGCCCTCCGTGGACTCGCGCAACCATTACCCTTCATGGGTTGAAGTCTCCATGAACGTGGATGTATGATAGCACCACCTATCGGAACCACGCCAAAAATCTCCGTGCCTACATTGCGTTTTCTCCCTCCAAACTCCTCCCTTTACCTTCATATGCAATTGTTTTACATTCCGCTGCTATACTCTTAGAATTGCATGTGTAGGTTGATTACTTGACTTATGCTAAGTTGTTAAAATCTGCCAAGAAGTAAAATTGGTAAAAGGCTTGATTTTTATTTGGTCAAGTAGTCTAATCACCCTCTAGACATACTTTCGATCCTACAAGTGGTATCAGAGCTTTGGTCTCCATTTGATTTGATTTACATAGCTTTTGGTGATCATAGCCTTGGTTTCACAACCTAGGAGAGTATGCCGTCTAGCGAGGGAAATTACCACCGTGGAGGTCCTTACTTTGATGGTACAAATTTTGCTAGTTGGAAGCATAAGATGAAAATGCATATTCTTGGACATAACACGCTGTTTGGGCTATTGTGTGTATTGGCTTGCAAGGTGAATTCTTTGATGGGAAAGAACCGAACCATGAAGCTACCGCGGAAGAGTTGAAGATGCTGCAATACAATGCTCAAGCTTGTGATATTCTCTTCAACGGATTGTGCCCCGAAGAATTCAACAAAATCAGCCGTCATGAGAATGCAAAGGAAATTTGGGATACTTTGATTGATACGCATGAAGGTACCGACTCCATCAAGGAATCCAAATTGGATGTGCTTCAAAGTCAACTTGACAAGTTCAAAATGAAGGATGGTGAAGGTTCGCTGAAATGTACTCTAGGCTTTCTCTCATCACAAATGAGATTGCTAGCTTAGGAAGTGAAGAGATGACCGATAGATTCATCATCAAGAAGATCCTAAGAGCCTTGGATGGAAAATATGCTACCGTGTGCACATTGATCCAAATGATGCCCAATCACAAAGATCTCAAGCCAACATAAGTCATTGGAAGAATTGTTGCTCATGAGATGTCACTTAAGGATAAGGAAGAGCTCCACAACAAGTCAAGTGGTGCTTACAAAGCCTCATCTGATGCTCGCACATCATCAAGTGAGAAACAAGCCTTCAATGAAGAATTGAGCCTAATGGTGAAGAATTTCAACAAATTCTACAAGAGTAGAAGCAAGGAAAGTAGTTCCAAGTCAAGGTCCTACAATGACAAAAGATCTTCAAGTCGTGAACGTAATTGCTACAATTGTGGAAGACCGGGACACTACTCCAATGAGTGTACGACCCCCTACAAAAGAAGAGAAGATTCTCCCAAAAGAAGAAGTAGGAGAGAAGAATCACTACCAAGAGAGAGAAGGAGTAGAGATGACCGTTATGAATGAAGAACATCACGGAGAAGCAAGGATTCGGAAAGGAAGGACAAATCATCAAGGAGTTACACAAAACTAAGACATCAAGCCCATGTTGGTGAATGGGTATCTGGCTCTGACTCCGACAATCACTCTGAGAGAAGTTATCACCCTGACTCTGAATATACTCAAGATGAAGGTGTTGCCGGTCTAGCACTTGTGTCAACCAACTCCTACGACATATTTGAGTCACCAAATGAAGGAATTGGAAGATGCTTCATGGCTAAAGGCCCAAAGGTATCACACCCCGAGTATGTTGATTTCAATAGTGATGAAGATGATTTGCTAGGTGATGATGATTTACTTGTTGACAACTCTAGTTATGAAAACTATGATGAACTTGCTATTAATCATGCTAATCGAGATAAAACGAATGACAATGATAAGGAGATTGAGCGTCTAACTAAAGAACTAAACACTCTTCAGTTAGCTCATGAAACTACCTTGGAAGATCATCGAGAACTTTTAAAGACTCATGAGAAGCTACGCTTTGAAAAGATCAACCTTGAGCAAGAGCATGAGTTCTTAAAGGCAATCAATGATGATCTTTGCAAGAAAAGTTCTTCTTACATTGCCAAGCATTTACTCTTGTCTACTTACATGCCACAAGTTAAATCTAGCAACAAGAATAAGAAAGATTCTTCTTCTAGTAGTAACAATAATCATGCTAAATCCAATGATGTTGCTTCTAGTAGTTCTCTTGATTCCACTAATGATTCTCTTAGCCAAGTTACACTTGATCAAGAAAATAGCTTATTGAAGGGAATTATAGAGAAAAGTGTTTACAGGAGTCTTGCCGGAAGTAAGCAATTTGAGGAAATTGTACGCAAGCAAGGAAGACACCGGAAGAATCAAGGTGTTGGTTTTGAACAAAAGTTCAATGCCAATGGAGTTGAGTGGGAAGAATATCAATACCCCAAGACGAAGTTTGTTCCTCAACAAGAGAAGTATGATCCTACTTCTTTCCAAGGAACACAAGCTCAAGATGACCTTCCACCACAAGACCACAAGCTAAAGGGCAAGGACAAGCTTCAAGAGGAGATTGATGCATTTGAAGAAGCCCCTAAGGCATTGGTCAAGTGGGTTCCCAAGACTACATCAAGTACGACTACAACTCCAAGGATTCCCATCAAGATGGTGTGGATCCTGAAGAAGAAGAACTAGAGAGTTCTTGAAGGTGACTCCGCCAACATACTTCACTCATATCATTTTGGCAAGGACAAGTGCAAACAACTTCCATATCTTGCACTAGTTCAAGGAGTCACAAACCCTCTTGTTGGTAAGACAAGGGACAAGGTAACCTAATGCATTCATGGACATCATCTCATGTGAATATCACTCTATGTCTATGGATATCCTTGTTTGTTCCTTGTGGGACTAACCCGTGTAGGTATTGAAAGTGCAACTCACTCCAAAGGATTGCTCCGAATGATCTACATCGACTTTGAGCACCTACATCTTCAACACCTACATGAAGTCATCATCGACAAAACCCAAGGTTAGTTCATCCCTCCTAGGGGGGATATCACATCTAGGGGGAGCTTCACTCTAATTAATTGAGCTAAAGCAACTCTAACGATGTGAACACAACAATGCATTATGTAAAAGTGGTAACTTGTGCTTAAACGATGAGTATGACCTACAATCAAATGTTCTCATTTGACTCCTCAGTCAATATACTCATATATAGATGACCTAGTCATCGCCAAATTGCTTGATAGATGCTAGAGTGATTGTGCATGCTTTGCCACATATTTCATTTGCCATCTTATTGTGTGAGCATGTTGGTTGCATGTTTTACTCATTCGAGGACATCCATTTGTTGCCTTGATTGTTTGTATTTTTCTCTTTTGCCAAATGGATGGACAAGAATGCCTAAGGACTTCCTCTAGCTATCTATGATTTTCTGTCTCAAACTCTATTCATGCTACATCACAAAGTTTGATCAAGTCAGATTCGAACCACTCTGTGTGAGGAGCACTCGGAGTCCCCGATTCATCATAGACTTAAACTTCCAAAACCTCTTTGTGCATGTCGGTATGACCGAGTCATCCATTTCGGTCACACCGAGATCACTAAGTTGATCTAGGTTTTCAATCTCGGTGCAACCGATTTGAACTTTTCGGTCACACCGAGTTGCAGTAACCGCTTGCAGTTCTGCATCTCAGTGCCACCGAGTTGTTCCACTCAGTCACACCGACAGGGTCGGGATATATATACCCACGGGTGATATTTTGGAAATTTCTTCAAACTCCTCAGCCCGCGTGTGTGTCCTGCTTTGCCTCCTCGGGTCTCCGGATCGTCTCCTCGCCGCCAGCGACCTCCCGCCGCTGGTTTCCATCATCGCCAACGGAAATCTGCTCCGCCGTTGTCGCCGTAGCGAACCCCCGCCGAACTAGGGTATGGGTTTGACCTTTGTGCTATTCTTTTACCTTTGATTCATTGCACATTGTTTTTTCCATGATCCTTACCACGTATGCAAACACTCTATCCACTGAAAACATCCTTTAGGTTAGATTTGATTTGAAAATTTAGGGTTAGGTCTCCGCCGAACTCATCTCGGACCGACCGAGTTGTAGAAATCAGTCTCACCTATTTGGCTTAGGCCATAGCACTTGCAATTTTCGGTCTGACCGAAAACTGCAAATTGGTGTGACCGAGTTCGATTCTCTATGAAACCCTAGCAGTCTCGGTGCCACCGAAATGTGACTCGGTCTGCCCGAGTTCACTAGTTTAGGTTCCAAAAACTGCTTCAGTATCACCGAGTTTACAAATCGGTAGCTCTGAAATGCTTTCTGTGGAGAACTAAAACTAAGTTTTTAAGTCATTTGTTTTGCAAAAACTCTGCACTTTGTGATGCTCATCCACTCTATCTCATCTAAATCTATTCACAGGGTCTGCTGTCAGTGAGTTTGATGTCTGATCAGAGTGACAGTTAGAACAAGTCTGAGGAACATGTGCAGCTGAGTGAGGGTTCAGATCCCTCGAGCACTTCTGATGATGGCAGCAGGAGCACTCCCAGCAACTTGCCAAAGGAAGCCACTAGATCTAGGAAGAAGAGAACCTCAGAATCTAAGGATGAGGATTATGTTGCCACCGAGGAGGAAGTAAGCTCCAAGAAGAAGGTGCTGAAAAAGGAGTATGGTACAACTGCTACAGTTAAGCCAGGAATGAATAGGAAGGCTCCAGCAAAGATAATTCCTATGTCTAAGGCCAGAGCCTCTACTCAAGAGACAATGGAGTTCACTCTTGAACCCAAAGAAGGTGGAGAAGGCAAGAAGAGGAAGGAGAGGGTCAAGAAGACCATTGCCAGAGTCATTGGCAAGCCCTCCATGATGAAAGATCCCTCTAAAGATGAAGAAGAAGAAGAGGATGCTCCAGCACCCAAAGCTCAAAAGCTTATGGGAGATGCTATAAAGTCAGGGGCTGCAACATCAAAGCCCAAAGTTGCCCCCAAAGCTCAAGCTTAGAAGCCTCCTAAGCCCAAGACGAACACCAGAAGTATACCTGCTGAAGTAAAGAACAAGGCCCAGTGCCTCAAGCTGAAGAAGAAGAAGATGAGTCTCTTGTTTTGAGAAAATTGAAGCCCAAGATTCCAGACCACAATGATGCTCATCCAGTCGCTGAGAACATGCACATCAAAAAAGATTTAGGAGTGAGATTGTGGAGACAGACTGATCCCTATGCTGTGAGGAGAAGGACTGCAGTTGACTACAGGTTTCACACAAAGGAACAACAAGACTTCTATGAAACAATTTTGCTTGACAAGAAGCCCATTGTGTGTGACATGAGATGGGTTGATTGGGAATTCATCCAGGAGAATGAAGATCACTTCCCAGGAGTTTATGACAGCTTCAAAGCATGTGGAGTAGATGAGTTTGTTGGACAGAAGCTCACGAAATGGAATGATGAGTTGATCATGCAGTTTTACTCCACTGCTCACTTTTACCCAGATGGGAAGATTGTTTGGATGTCAGAAGGTACTAGGTACCAATCCACAGTTAAAGAATGGGCAAAATTGATAAATGCCCTAGCAGAACATGAAGATGACTTGGATGTGTATGCCAAGAAGAAGAAGGACCACAACACTATGGCTAACATGTACAAGGAGATCCCAGATAAATCTTTGGAGACTCACAAGCTTGGATCTGTACATTTCTTGTTGTCTGGTCTACCTACTATCAACTGGATCCTAAGGCACACTCTGCTACCCAAGTCAGGAGATCACAAGATGATCAGAGGGCACTCTATCAACCTGCTACAGTTTTTTTTATGTCCCTCAGAAGTTCAAGGTCATGAGTCTGATTGTAGAGACAATCAAGAGGACTGCTGCTGACCAGAAGAGAAGCTGTTGGTATGCTCCACACTTTCAGGAGCTCATCAACTCCAAGATGGGCACATGAACATATCTGTTGGATAAGGAGCATCTACCCCTGTATCCTGATTTTGAAGATAATATGGTTGTGATGAATGAGGAGGAACCATCATCAGTTCAAGCACAGGAGAAGAGAGCCAAAGCAAAGGCCGAGAAAGCTGCCAAGATGCCAAGTGTTGAGAGGCATCTCAGGTTTTCCTTAAGAGCAAGCAAGATCAACTTGCATATCTGATCCAGTCTACACCGAGGATTGAGAAGGGCTTGGCCACCCTGACTCAAAACCAGGAGGGCTTGGAGAGGATCGTAGAAACTAAATTTTATGATCTTGGTCTGAAGGTAACTGAGATTCAAACAACAGTTGAGCAGCTCCAGGAGGAAGCAGAAGAGAAGAGAGGCAAGGCAACCACAGATGCATTTCAGCGAGTGCCTAGAGGACAGAGGTCTGCTGCCGTGCCAGTGACAGATTCTAGAGCTACAACATCAGCACCAGCAGCTACAGCTCCAGTACCACCTCCAGTAGCCACTCCACCAGCTCCAACTACATCATCGGAGGCCTTCGTCCTTGGAGTTCTCTCTACACCACCTCCTGAAGACCAAGCCTGAGAGACGCATAACACTATGCATATTTGAACTTTTTGGTAACTTGTTGCCAAAGGGGGAGAAATATGTATAGATCATAGGCTTTGAGAGAGTGTTTTGCGTCTTTGCCTTTGGTTGAACCTTTTTATTGTGTGAGATACTTTATGTCCTTGTGTGAGATACTTGTGTGATCATGTGATTGATCATTTGCTACCTTAATGCTTGTTTAGATGATACTATCTTTTATATCCATATATGATCATTCACTTGCTTGGTGATGAGTGCATGCTTTTAATTTCTTTCATTTTGAGCGCTCCACCAAGATGTATGTGACATGGAACAGTAACCCATGATCCTAATCGATTGTGCATTTGCATTCAAAAGCAAATTTTAAATAATGCACAAATTTAGCGGGAGCTCTTGCTTATCACATACTTCTCAAAGCAAGGATGTTTTTCAATCTTATTACCATCTGTCGAAGCTTTGATCTATATGTTGTCATCAATTACCAAAAAGGGGGTGATTGAAAGTGCAAATATCCCTAGGTGGTTTTGGTAATTTCTAACAACATATAGCCCATTGAGCTAATGCCATTTCAAGATGAATATTTCAGGAAAGCTCAATGATTGGCATGGCATGGATTAGAAAGTGGACCCCTCAAAATATTAAGAACACATGTTGGCTCAAGCTCAAGACTCTAAATTCTACTTTTAGTGATCCAAGATCACATTGAGTCCATAGGAAAAGCCAATACTATTAGAAGGGGTTGAGGTGTTGCTTAATGAGTTACTTGCTCAAAATGCTTAGTGATATGCTCCAAAACCCTCAACTACTTTCTCATATCCACATATGTCCTAAACCAAAAGTCAAACTCGGCCCCACCGAAATTTCCTACCCAGCGCCACCGAGTTCACTTGACATAGCCACTGCCACAAACCCTAGTCGTTTCGTTCTCACCGATAGGGATCTCGGTCTCAACGAGATGGGATTGCAACCTCTCTGTTTCCCTTCGCAACGTTTCGGTCCAACCGAGATGAGCGATCGTTCCCACCGAGATTGCAATGCAAACTCTCTATTTCCCCTTCGTAACATTTCGGTCTAACCGAGATGAGCGAATTGGTCCCACCAAGTTTGCCTGACCAACTCTCTGTTTTCCTATTACCAAAATCGGTCCCACCGAGTTCGTGTAATCGGTCTCACCGAGATTACGTTATGCCCTAACCCTAATGCAATCGGTCCCACCGAATTGACATGTCGGTCACCGAAAATCCTAACGTTCACATTTTGAACTAAATCGGTCTGACCGAGTTTCATGATTCGGTCCCACCGAGTTTGGTGATTTGTGTGTAACAGTTAGATTTTGTGTGGAGGATATATATACCCCTCTGCCCACTCTTCATTCAAGGAGAGAGCCATCAGAACATGCCTACACTTCCAACATACATTTTCTGAGAGAGAACCACCTACACTTGTGTTGAGTCAATATATTCCATTCCAACCACATAAATCTTGATCTCTAGCCTTCCCCAAGTTGCTTTCCACTCAAACCCTCTTTCCACCAAATCCAATCCTATGAGAGAGAGCTGAGTGTTGGGGAGACTATGATTTGAAGCACAAGAGCAAGGAGTTCATCATCAACACACCGTCTATTACCTTTTGGAGAGTGGTGTCTCCTAGATTGGTTAGGTGTCACTTGGGAGTCTCCATCAAGATTGCGGGGTTGAACCAAGCAGTTTGTATGGGCAAGGAGATCGCCTACTTTGTGAAGATCTACCCTAGTGAGGCAAGTCCTTCGTGGGCGATGGCCATGGTGGGATAGACAAGGTTGCTTCTTCATGAACCCTTCGTGGGTGGAGCCCTCTGTGGACTCGCGCAACCGTTACCCTTCGTGGGTTGAAGTCTCCATCAACGTGGATGTACGATAGCACCACCTATCGGAACCACGCCAAAAATCTCCGTGCCTACATTGCATTTTCTCCCTCCAAACTCATCCCTTTACCTTCATATGCAATTGTTTGACATTCCACTGCTATACTCTTAGAATTGCATGTGTAGGTTGATTACTGGACTTGTGCGAAGTTGTTAAAATCTGCCAAGAATGAAAATTGGTAAAAGGTTAGATTTTTATTTGGTCAAGTAGTCTAATCACCCCCCCCCTCTAGACATACTGTCGATCCTACACCCCCTCCTTACCGGAGTTGGCATTCGACCCTGAGATACTGGGATTAACCACTTGCAACGGATCGGTAGAAAGTTTAAGCCCATCAAGGAATTCTTTAAACAAGGATTTGACCTCGGTCGTCATAGTAGATTTAAGTGAGGCAACTGCCTCATTTAAATCCTCTCGAGTGGTCGTGTTCACTCCCTCGGCCTCGGGCAAGTCTCCAACCCTTTCCCCATCGTCAACCATACTCTTCGGTTGGTAAGGCCCTTAATAAAGAGATGAGACTCTGATACCAATTGAAAGGATCCATATGGTTGACTAGAGGGAGGTGAATAGGCAACTACCAAATTTTAATTTTTATTAACAAATTAGGTTTAGCAACAAATAGGTTGTCTATATATGCAACTAGGTTAGCAACCTATATGATGCTAGCAACAATAACAACTCAAGCAAGCAAGAGATACAACACAAGTAAAGCTTGCACAAAGTAAAGGTAAGAAGTAACCACTAAAGGAAATATGCCCTAGAGGAAATAATAAAAGTTGTTATTTATATTTCCTTATATCATGATAAATGTTTATTATTCATGCTAGAATTGTATTAACCGGAAACTTAGTACATGTGTGAATACATAGACAAACAAAGTGTCACTAGTTTGCCTCTACTTGACTAGCTCGTTGAATCAATGATGGTTATGTTTCCTGACCATAGACATGAGTTGTCATTTGATTAATAGGATCACATCATTAGAGAATGATGTGATTGACTTGACCCATCCGTTATCTTAGCATGATGACCGTTTAGTTTGTTGCTATTGCTTTCTCCATAACTATACATGTTCCTATGACTATGAGATCATGCAACTCCCGAATACCGGAGGAACACTTTGTGTGCTACCAAATGTTACAACGTAACTGGGTGATTATAAAGGTGCTCTACAGGTGTCTCCGATGGTATTGGTTGAGTTGGCATGGATCAAGATTAGGATTTGTCACTCTGATTGTCGGAGAGGTATCTCTGGGCCCTCTCGGTAATGTACATCACTATAAGCCTTGCAAGCAATGTAGCTAATGAGTTAGTTACGGGATGTAGCATTACGGAACGAGTAAAGATACTTGCCAGTAACGAGATTGAACTAGGTATTGAGATACCGACGATCGAATCTCGGGCAAGTAACATACCGATGACAAAGGGAACAACGTATACCGTTATGCGGTTTGACCGATAAAGATCTTCGTAGAATATGTAGGAACCAATATGAGCATACAGGTTCCGCTATTGGTTATTGACCGGAGACATGTCTCGGTCATGTCTACATAGTTCTCGAACCCGTAGGGTCCGCACGCTTAATGTTCGGTGACGATTGGTATTATGAGTTTACGTGTTTTGATGTACCGAAGGTAGTTTGAAGTCCCGGATTTGATCACAGACATAACGAGGAGTCTCAAAATGGTCGAGACGTAAAGATCGATATATTGGAAGCCAATGTTTGGACATCGGAATGGTTCCGGGTGAAAACGGGAGTATACCGGAGCACCAGGAGGTTACTGGAACCCCCCGGGAGGTATATGGGCCTTATTGGGCCTTAGTGGGAGAGAGGGGAAAGGAGCAAAGGAGGGGGCGCACCCCCCCAAGCCCAATCCGAATTGGTAGGGGGCCGCCCCCCTTTCCTTCCTCCTCCTTCCTTCTCTCCTAAATCCAACAAGGTAAGGGGTGGGGGGAATCCTACTCCCGGTGGGAGTAGGACTCCCCTTGGGGCGCACCTAGGAGGTTGCCCCCCTCCCCCTCCTCCACTCCTTTATATACGAGGGAGGGGGAACCCCATAGATACACAAGTTAATCATTGATCTTTTAGCCGTGTGCGGTGCCCCCCTCCACCATAATCCACCTCGGTAATATCGTAGCGGTGCTTAGGTGAAGCCCTGTTCCGTTAGCAACATCATCACCGTCATCACGCCGCCGTGCTGACAAAACTCTCCCTCGAAGCTCTACTGGATCGTGAGTTCGCGGGACGTCATGGAGCCGAACGTGTGCAGATCACGGAGGTGCCGTACCTTCGGTGCTAGATCAGTCGATCGTGAAGACGTACGACTACATCAACCGCGTTGTCATAACGCTTCCGCTTACGGTCTACGAGGGTACGTAGACGATACTCTCCCCTCTTTTTGCTATGCATCACCATGATCTTGCGTGTGTGTAGGATTTTTTTTGAAATTACTGCGTTCCCCAACAGTGGTATCAAAGCCAGGTTTATGCGTAGATGTTATATGCACGAGTAGAACACAAAGGAGTTGTGGGCATGGGTATATACATATTGCTTGCCGTCACTAGTTGATTCTTGATTCAGCGGCATTGTTGGATGAAGCAGCCCAGACCAACATTACGCGTACGCTTACGCGAGACTGGTTCTACCGACGTGCTTCACACAGAGGTGGCTAGTGGGTGTCTGTTTCTCCAGCTTTAGTTGAATCAGATTCAATGAACATGATTCTTTCTGAAGATCAAAAAGCAATCACTATACCGCATTGTGGTTTTCGACGCGTAGGTAAGAACGGTTTTTGCTCAGCCCGTAGCAGCCGCGAAAACTTGCAACAACAAATTAGAGGATGTCTAACTTGTTTTTGCAGGGCATGTTGTGATGTGATATGGTCAAGACATGATGCTATATTTTATTGTATGAGATGATCATGTTTTGTAACACAGTTATCGGCAACTGGCAGGAGCCATATGGTTGTTGCTTTATTGTATGAAATGCAATCGCCATGTAATTGCTTTACTTTATCACTAAGCGGTAGCGATAGTCGTAGAAGCAATAGTTGGCGAGATGACAACGATGCTTCGATGGAGATCAAGGTGTCAAGCCGGTGACGATGGTGATCATGACGGTGCTTTGGAGATGGAGATCAAAGGCACAAGATGATGATGTCCATATCATATCACTTATATTGATTGCATGTGATGTTTATCCTTTATGCATCTCATTTTGCTTAGTTCGGTGGTAGCATTATAAGATGACCTCTCACTAAATTTCAAGGTATAAGTGTTCTCCCTGAGTATGCACCATTGCTACAGTTCGTCGTGCTGAGACACCACGTGATGATCGGGTGTGATAAGCTCTACGTTCACATACAATGGGTGCAAGACAGTTTTGCACACGCGGAATACTCAGGTTAAACTTGATGAGCCTAGCATATGCAGATATAGCCTCGGAACACTGGAGACCGAAAGGTCGAGTATGAATCATATAGTAGATATGATTAACATAGTGATGTTCACCATTGAATACTACTCCATCTCACGTGATGATCGGACATGGTTTAGTTGATATGGATCACGTGATCACTTAGATGATTAGAGATATGTCTATCTAAGTGGGAGTTCTTAAGTAATTTGATTAACTAAACTTTAATTTATCATGAACTTAGTACCTGATAGTATTTTGCATGTCTATGTTGTTGTAGATAGATGGCCCGTGCTGTTGTTCCATTGAATTTTAATGTGTTCCTAGATAAAGCTAAGTTGAAAGATGATGGAGCAACTACACATACTGAGTCCGTAACTTTAGGATTATCCTCATTCCTACACAGAAGAATTACGTCCTGGAAGCACCGTTAGGTGACAAACCCACTGGAAGAGCAACGCCAGATGTTATGAACACCTGGCAGAGCAAAGCTGATGACTACTCGATAGTTCAGTGTGCCATGCTTTACGGCTTAGAACCGGTACTTCAACGACGTTTTGAACGTCATGGAGCATATGAGATGTTCTAGGAGTTGAAGTTAATATTTCAAGCAAATGCCCGGATTGAGAGATATGAAATCTCCAATAAGTTCTACAACTGCAAGATGGAGGAGAATAGTTCTGTCAGTGAACATATACTCAGAATGTCTGGGTACCACAACCACTTGACTCAACTAGGAGTTAATCTTCCTGATGATAGTGTCATTAACAGAGTTCTTCAATCACTGCCACCAAGCTACAAGAGCTTCGTGATGAACTATAATATTCAAGGGATGGATAAGACGATTCCTGAGCTCTTCGCAATGCTAAAGGCTGCGGAGATAGAAATCAAGAAGGAGCATCAAGTGTTGATGGTCAACAAGACCACCAGTTTCAAGAAAAAGGGTAAAGGGAAGAAGGGAAACTTCAAGAAGAACAGCAAGCCAGTTGCTGCTCAAGTGAAGAAACCCAAGTCTGGACCTAAGCCTGAGACTGAGTGCTTCTACTACAAAGGAACTGGTCACTGGAAGCGGAACTGCCCCAAGTATTTATCGAAGAAGAAGGATGGCAAAGTGAAAGGTATATTTGATATACATGTGTCAGTGTACTAGAGTAGGGGTACCCTAGTATCCCGAACTTGTGCACGGGCAGTCGCAGCATCCCGCGGCAAGGCTTGCCGGGTGACTGCCAAGATCCTCCGTGGTTCCTCTGGAGCCATTTAAGAACAAAGTGTCCAAGTCAAGAAGACAAGGCCCCGGCAAGAGGAGCTTGCCGGGAAGGCTATTAAAAGCATCTCGAGACCCCGGCAAGAGGAGCTTGCCGGGAAGGCCACCCAAGGCATTTCAAGGAACTTGCCGCGGCGCACCACGCGCCCCGGCGAGACCCGATGAGCGACAAGCTCCCGGACGCGACAAGACAACAACCGCGGCAAGGCGCTTGCCGCGGCAAGCCACCTCTCCGAGCCCGCGCTCCAGCACATCCACCAACGTGTCGCTCTGGGGCCCTTCCAGGCGTACGTGGCGGAAGGCTGTGCAGCCAGGGGCGTGCGGTGGCAAGCGGCGCTGACAAGATCGCCATCGTGGCGAACGGTGGCGTCCCTGGCGGTCCCTTTTCGCACTGTTTAGGCGACACAGACGGGCATTTAAGACCCTTGTCCCCTGCCGTCAGGGTTAGGTATGATACACTGTAGCAGGTAGCTGTGCCTACCACAGCACCTTTCCATTTTTGCCCTTTACCTCCGTTGCCACCTGTCGGTAGCCCCTAGAGCATATAAAAGGAGGCCCGTGTGCAACGTAGAGGGGGGTTAGCCAGTTCGAACACTCACGCTCGGTCTTGCTAGCTGCTGGTGTGTACTGTAGCACTCCGCGCTCCCGAGCTAGAAATCAATACAAAACCACAAAGCAGGAGTAGGGTTTTACGCATTCGTGCGGCCCGAACCTGGGTAAATCGCTCGTGTGCATCGCCTCGATTTGCTCTTTGCACGACCTCCGCCCCCGCCGAACCGAAAGGGACCCGGTCCGCCGGTCCCATAGGTGCCCGTGGATCAGTACCCCGGCATCTTTGGCGCGCCAGGTAGGGGCTCTCGAGGTTGTGTGTACCAGATCCGGCGTTCTCGCGAGCTAGATCTTCATCATCTTCATCAACATGCCGCCGAAGAAGAAAGTTTCGGAGGCAGCTGCTCTGTCCACGCCGAGCCAGCCACCGCCGGAGCAAACGGTTGGTGGGGCAGGCACCGGCAGAAGGACACGCGTCGACGAGGGAACTCACGGTGCTGCTAGGTCCCAGGACAAGGCTGCGCTGCCCATCGGCGGCGTAGCCGGCTCCCACAATGACCGGGCGCACTCCAAGACCTCGGCGTCCGTGCATGCACCGCGCCCATCTCAGGAGGCGCGGGACCGGCAGCGTCATGGTACTCATGGTACCATGCGTTCGCTAGATCAAGATCGAGCTGGTGGATCTCGGAGCGCTCAGGACCACCATGCACGTCAACCTGCTGGCGCGAGCGAGACACGGTCGCCTGGACGGGATACTGCTCCTTCTAACGTAGTTAGAAGTCCGAGCATATCCCGCTCCTCGCACCGTTCGCCACCGCCACCCGCCACTGCAGCAGAAGCTTTGGCGCGAGCTCAGCTGCTCCTAGACTACCCTCCAGCGGCGGACAAGATCGACGACTGGAGGGCCACTATCCAGAGTCTCATCGGCTTCGCCAACGGCGACACTCCTCGGCAGCCGGACACGTCGCAGCCGCAGCGAGCCAGCCAGGCACGAGCCGGAGACGACAAGACTGGTGGGGGTGCAACTACTGTGCACTCTCCGCCCTGAAGGCCAAGATCGCCGACTCGCCGGATCCACCTTGACAGCGACTCCACCGCGTCGTCAGATCCGCGAGCTCGTCGCGATCAGCGCCAAGTTCTTCAAGAACGACAACAAGAAGACGCTCGTACTCGCATCGAGCGCCGGAGAGAAGCGCGGCATCAATCAGACCAGTGTGCTGGGCCCTCTGTTGACATGCATGCGCCAGGGGAACCAGGCGACTTGCCGTACGCGGTAGGTTGCCCTGCGTTCACTCGTGAGCTGCGGCAAGTCCAGTGGCCCAGTACGAAGAATTTTAAACCAGATGTACCAAAGAAGTACGACGGCAAGACGCATCCGTCGGAGTTCCTCAGCATCTACACCATCGCGGTGCAGGCTGCCGGGGGGCGAGATGACAAGATCCTTGCCAACTACTTCCCTTTGGTGCTCAAGCCCAACGTCAGGTCCTGGCTCATGCACTTGCCGGACAACTCCATATCCTCCTGGGCAGACCTATGCCATCAGTTTGTTGGCGCCTTTACAGGCGGCCACAAACCTCATGGCCAAGAGAGTGATCTTCATCTGCTCGCCCAGAAGGAAGGAGAGCCCCTGCGTAAGTACATTCAGAGGTTCAGCCGTGTGCAGTATAACATCCCAGACGTCCACCCCGCTGCGGTCATCAGCGCGTTCCATCCGAACGTGCGTAACCGCAGGATGCGGGAGGAGATGGCGATGTCCAGGATCACAGACGTCAGTGAGCTATATGCCCTGGCCGACAAGTGTGCACGCGCTGAGGAAGGGAGGAGACTCCCCGGAGAGAAGATGGGAGCAGAAGGATCTGACAGTGAGGATACTGCCCCGACAAAGAAGAACCGGCGGCGTAACAGGAAGAAGAAAGGCAAAGAGGTGCTAGTCATTGAGCAGTCCGGCAATGAAGGCGGCGCCAAGAAAGCCAAAGTTGATAGCTCCGGCAAGGAGGTTGCCGCGTGCACCAACTGTCAGGCTGTGGCAGCCGCCGACAAGCAGGACGGCTCCGACAAGCAATACTGCAAGATTCACCGCACCAAGGGCCATGACCTCCAGAGCTGCAAGAAGGTCGAGCAGCTTGTTCAGCAGCAAAAGGCTAAGTACGAGCGGTGAGACAAGGAGAGGGCCCAAGGTGGCACTGCAGAATCTGGCAAGAAGCGCGCTGGCCGAGGAGGACGCCGCGGTAAGGCCAAGCAGCGGCAAGGAGACAGACCTCCCCGCGGCCACGACAACGATGAAGACGACGACGACGAAGACATGGATGATGTTGAGACCAGTGAGCAGGAGTTTCAGAAAGCCACAGAGGTCTTGTGCGTTGACGGTGGTGCTTCTCTGCATACCTCGCACCGCCAACTCAAACAGTGGGTGCGGGAAGTTAATGCAGCAGAACCACCTATCGAATCACGCAAGCTTCTGAAGTGGTCCAACACGCCTATCATCTTCGACATTGAGGATCACCCTGATCGCACAACTGCGGTCGGGTGTTTGCCGATGTTGGTATCACCAACTATCCGCAACCTCAAAGTCACCAAGATGCTAGTTGACGGCGGGGCCGGCTTAAACCTGATCTCCTCCGCTGTACTCCAAAAACTCCAAATCCCTGACAGCGAGCTCGAAGAGACCGGCACATTCCAAGGAATCAATCCGAGAAGGAGCAAGCCGAAGGGGAAGGTCACGCTGCCGGTAACATTTGGCAGCGAGCTAAACTTCAGGACTAAGAAGGTCACATTCGACGTTGCCAATATTCCATTGCCTTACAATGGGATACTTGGCTGTCCAGCACTCGCCAAGTTCATGACAGCCTCTCACTACGCATATAACATGCTGAAGATGCCAGGCCCGATAAGCGTCATTTCTGTCCCCGGCGACAAGAAGGATGCTCTTATTTGTGCCGACAAGATCTACCGGGAAGCAGCAGCCACAGCAGATCGCAATCCACTTGCCGCTGAAGCTCCCGGGGGGAAGAAGACCAAGTCCGGCAAGAGTTCTGATGCCCACTCCGGCAAGCGCACCTCTTCGGAGTGCTGCGCTGCCGTCGAGGACGCACCATCGAGCTCCACCGGCAAGTGCAAGAAGACGATGGCAGCTCCGCCAGAGACGAAGAAGGTGTCCGCCAAGGAGGACGGCACTGGTGGTACCTTCACCATCAGTGCCACGCTCGACCCTAAATAGGAAAGCGCGCTCGTTGCTTTCCTGTGGGCGAATGTCGACGTGTTTGCGTGGCAGCCGTCTGACATCCCCGGTGTTCCCAAGAAAGTGATTGAGCACCACCTTGCCGTTTGTCCCCATGCGCGGCCCGTCAAGCAGAAAGTCAGGAAGCAGGCGGTGGAGCGCCAAGAGTTCATCATAGAAGAGATCAAGAAGCTGGAAGCAGCAGGCCTTGTCAGAGGAGTGCTCCATCCCACGTGGTTGGCCAATCCTGTAGTCGTGCGCAAGGCAAATGGGAAATGGAGACTTTGTATCGATTTTACTGATGTTAACAAAGCTTGTCCCAAAGACCCATTTCCTTTGCCGTGCATTGACCAGATTGTTGACTCCACAGCCGGATGTGATTTGCTTTCATTTCTTGACGCATACTCGGGATACCATCAGATCTTCATGGCAGAAGAGGATGAGGAGAAGACCGCATTTATTACTCCATGTGGCACGTACTGCTTCGTACGAATGCCTTTCGGATTGAAAAATGCTGGTTCAACATTTGCAAGAGTAGTCCATGTCGCTCTCGAGCCACAAATACACAGAAATGTGGAAGCCTACATGGATGATATAGTGGTCAAGAGCAAAGACAGAGCAACCTTGATTCAAGATCTAGACGAGACCTTTGCAAATCTGCGCAAGATCAGCCTCAAGCTCAACCCAGAGAAGTGTGTGTTTGGAGTTCCCTCCGGCAAGCTTCTCGGGTTCTTTGTGTCTCAGCGAGGAATTGAAGCCAATCTCGACAAGATCAAGGCCATTGAGTAGATTGAAGCACCAAAGCGCGTCAAGGATGTACAGAGACTTGCCGGTTGCGTGGCTGCTCTCAGCAGGTTTATCTCTCGGTCTGCTGAGCGCGCCCTGCCGTTTTTCAAATTATTGAAAAAGGCAGGTCCAATGAAATGGACTCCGGAAGCGGAGGCTGCGCTGCAAGACCTGAAGAGATACCTGTCCTCCCCTCCAATACTTGTCGCACCTAAGCCACAAGAGAAGTTGCTGCTGTACATAGCGGCAACCAATCAAGTGGTTAGTGCTGCGTTAGTAGCAGAGAGGGAGGCAGATGATGAGCCAGCAACCGCGGCAAGCGCATCCAGCGACAAGCAGGGAGCTTCCCCGACAAGCTCTGGTCCCGACAAAGATGGATCTGCGCAGATACACGACGAGATACACAAGAAGATGGTGCAGCGCCCAGTTTACTTTGTCAGTTCCCTTCTGTAGGGGGCTAGGTCAAGGTACTCTGGTGTGCAGAAATTGCTTTTCGGCCTTCTCATGGCCTCGAGAAAGCTGCGCCATTACTTCCAAGCACATGAGATCACAGTTGTCACTCGCTTTCCGCTGAAGAGGATACTGCAGAATTCAGAAGCGACAGGCAGGATTGTTGAGTGGGCACTAGAACTGTCAAGCTTTGGCCTCAAGTTTGAAAGCACTTCAACTATCCAGAGCAGAGCATTGGCAGAATTCATAGCAGAACGGACGCCAACACCAGATGAAGAAATTCCAGAAACGAGCATCCCCGACAAGGAAGCAAGCAAAGAGTGGCTAATCTACTTTGATGGTGCCTTTTCGCTGCAAGGCGCCGGCGCTGGCGTGCTGCTTGTCGCACCCACCAGTGAGCACCTCAAGTACGTAGTCCAGATGCACTTCCCCAAGGAGCAAGCAACGAACAATACTGCAGAATATGAGGGCTTGCTTGCCGGTCTCCGGATCGCGGCAGACCTTGGGATCAAGAAGCTCATTGTCAGGGGTGACTCACAGCTTGTCGTTCGTCAAGTAAACAAGAGTTATCAGAGTCCGTTGATGGAAGCTTACGTCGACGAAGTGAGAAAGCTAGAAGAACACTTTGACGGCCTACAAATGGAGCATGTTCCAAGAGCTTAGAACGCCATTGCAGATGGCCTGTCAAAGTGTGCCGCACTTAAGTTACTTGTGGAACCAGGAATCTTTGTGCTCAAGCTGACTCAGCCGTCCGTAACGCCATCAACTGGACAGAGCAAGAAGAGGAAGTTGGTTTCTGGTGACTATTTGCCGGCAGAGCTTCCTGAAGCCACCGCCAAGAAGGTCCCCAAGATCAACGCCAAGAGTGCTGAGGAGCAGTCTGCTCCGGCAGACCCTAGGGTTTGTTCCGTTGAAGCAGGAGCTCCCGACAAGTTTTGCTCCGGCAAGCTTGCCGGGGAACGTCACGCTCCGGCAGAGCCGCAGGTTCTTGCTGTAGAAGCGGATATTCCCGCAGCAGTCTCCAAGATCAACACCAAGAGCGTTGAGGAGCAAGATGCTCCGGCAAGCCCTAGGGTTTGTTCCGTTGAAGCAGAAGCTCCCGACAAGTTTTGCTTCGGCAAGCTTGTCGGGGAACGTCAAGCTCCGGCAGAGCCGCAGGTTCTTGCCGTGGAAGCGGATGTTCCCACAGCAGCAGATTTGCCTTTAGTCCTTGTTGTCGAGCCACAAGCTCCATCATGGACACAATAGATTGTCCATTTCCTTCAGACAGGAGAACTTCCCGAAGAGCAAGAAGAAGCGGAGAGAGTAGCCCGGCAGTCAAGTATGTACCAGTTTGTCGACAAGACACTGTACAGAAGAAGACTCAACGGTGTGAAATTGAAGTGTATTCCCCGGGAAGATGGACAAAAGCTGTTGGCAGAAATACATGGAGGCATATGTGGTCACCACATTGGCGCAAGAGCACTTGTCGGTAAAGCTTTCCGGCAAGGTTTCTTCTGGCCAACAGCCCTCCAGATGCAACTGCACAAGTAACCAAGTGTGAAGCATGTCAGTTTCATTCCAAGCAGATACACCAACCAGCTCAAGCTCTCCAGACGATCCCTTTATCCTGGCCATTTTCGGTCTGGGGGCTCGACATCCTCGACCCCTTTTCCCGAGCTGTCGGGGGCTTTGAGTACTTGTACGTTGCAATCGACAAGTTCACAAAGTGGTCGGAAGTGGAACCAGTGAGGAAGGTGACAGCACAGTCAGCAGTCAAGTTCTTCAGGTCGATTGTTTGCCGCTTCAGGATCCCTAACAGGATAATCACCGACAACGGTACACAATTCACGAGCCGCACCTTCATGCAGTACGTCCAAGATCTTGGCGCTAAGGTCTGCTTCGCTTCTGTTGCTCACCCGAGAAGCAACGGTCAAGCGGAGAGGGCAAATGCTGAAGTGCTGCGCGGGCTCAAGACCAGAACTTTTGACAGGCTGCACAAGTGCGGAAGAAACTGGATCGAGGAGCTGCCGGTGGTTCTTTGGTCGATCAGGACGACGCCAAATCGAGCCACTGGACAGACACCTTTTGCTCTAGTCTATGGAGCAGAAGCAGTTATCCCCACGGAACTCGTATACGGGTCACCTCGAGTGCTCGCTTATGATGAGCTCGAGCAAGAGCGGCTGCGACAAGATGACGCGCTGCTCCTTGAGGAAGACCGTCTTCAGACTGCTGTGCGAGCTGCTCGCTACCAGCAAGCTTTGCGCCGCTACCATAGCCGCAAAGTTAACGCCAGAAGTCTCGAGGAAGGCGACCTTGTTCTTCGGCGTGTTCAGTCCGCCAAGAATTCCAACAAGTTGACGCCGAAGTGGGAAGGCCCTTACCGGGTGAAACGAGTCACTAGGCCTGGCGCTGTCCGCCTTGAGACCGAAGATGGCATTCCGGTGAGCAACTCCTGGAACATTGAGCATCTTCGTAAGTTTTACCCGTAAGGCGCGGTTGTCGGAACCTGTTCCGGCAACCACCTTTTGTACAAGTCTTGCCGCTGTTGCATGTAATCCTTTGTACAAAGCCGGGCACATATCCCGTGCATAAGTAAAGCTCATGTGCTCCGCACATTTTGTCAATTTTATGCTTTCTATTTTCTGGCATATATGATCTGACACTTTGTGCAACACCTACTCCACGGTAAGCAATAACGAGCCGTAAAGCTCCATATCCGTATTGTCTCTTCTTCCTTTTGAAAGCAAGGTTCCCCTCACCCACAAGTTTGCCGGGGGGAAAGGAGAAGACGATGGACGGTATGGGCCAGGCGTCGTTCAAGAAAGTTTCGCCTTGCCGGGAAGCAAACAACAGAAAAGCTAAGTTGCCAAAGTTTGAGCAATCAAAATTTTTAAATATTAAGTTATCTCCCTTGAACGACCACACTTTGTATGGGAAACCTGTGTGCGGAGGAACCAACTCGTAGCTAGTTGCGCCTTTACTTTGTTTCGAGTCCGCTCAACAACTTAAGTGAGCTGCTAGCGCCCTTACTTTGCTTCGAGTCCGCTCAGCAACTTAAGTGAGCCGCTAGCGCCCTTACTTTGTTTCGAGTTCACTCAGCAACTTAAGTGAGCTGCAACTAGTTGCGACAAGGTTTCTTGCCGGTAGCGGCACCGCCAGCAGGCTGCTGACGTTCTGCACTCAGCGCTCGCGGCCCAGGTGCCTGCACCGGCAAGTTCCCTAAAAGCGTAGGGCAAAAACATACAAAGGGAGGAATCAAGTAAAGGGAGTAACGTTGCGATCATTGCCCAGAATCAAGTTACATTACAAAGATAGCTTGTCGCAGCTCTAACAGATTGTTTTCATGACGTGATGGGCAGCGACAAGAAAAGAAGAAATGGGCGGCCTAATCTACGCGATCGCCTTCAACCCTCTTGATCCCGCTCACCTTTTCCACAATGGGTGCGACAAGGGCTTTGAGCTCCTCCAGATCAGCTTCTGGCGGCAAGGACCTGAGGATGTTGGTGAGGCGGAGGCCCGGATTGCGGAAGGCCACCTTCATCAACACTTTCTCGAGGGCTCCTGCGTAGATCTCGCGCGACTCGTCAGCTAGTTGCTTGGGGATCCTCTCTCGGAGTCACTGAAGGGCCGTCGCCACGCCCTTGAAGAATAGGACGAGCTTGGCGCTGGGCTGGAGGTTGTCGTCGGAGGGATACCCAAGATCTTCCATCCCCAGCTGCGCCAGCTCCTTGTCGATATCTGTGGCGGCGTTCACCAGACTCTCCGTCCAGTGCATCACAGTCTCCCTGAAGGTGTTCTGGGCGGTGGCAGCGCTCTCCAGCAGCGCCTTGTCGGCCTTGATTTCCTCCTTCAAGGCCGCCTCCCGCTTCTTGGCGCTGTCCAGAGTCTTGGTCAAAGTGGTTAGCTTCAACTCAAGATCCACGTTGGAGACCTTGGCGGCGCTGAGCTCCTTGCCCTTCTCGGAGAGATCGGCCTCCAGCCGCGCCACCTTCGTCTTCAACTCCTCCTTGGCGGCCTCGGCGGCGGCAGCGTCCTCCGCTTGCTTGAGGGCTCCGCCAAGCTTCTCCTCGCGTGAGGCAAGCTCCTCCTCGTGGGCGTCGAGATTGACCTTCCGCTGCGCCAGCTCGCCCTCTTCCGCGGCTAGCTTCACAGCGGCAAGTCGCTGGCGCTCTTCGGCTTCAGCCTTCTCGAGGAGAAAGGCCTTCCGCGCTTCAGCGAGCTGCTCCCGCTCCTCCGCCAGGGATCGGAGGGCTTCCCGGTGGAAACCCCCGAGCTCTTCCGCGCGCTTTTCAATGTCTGCTCCCGCCTTCGCGACAAGCGCCTCGCGGGACTCCAGCTTGGCTTGTCGCGCGCGGTAGAGCGACATCAACCTGCGCAGCAGCCGCTCTTCTTCGGGCTCGTTGCTGTTGCTGCTTGGCGCGTCGACCAGCTTCAGCCCCGCGGAGGCGAGCACTTCTCCGTCGAAGACCTCCCCCTCGACCGGCGCTCTGGAGCTTGATGCCCAGGGAAGATTGATGAAGACGTCGTCGCCGGCCTTCAAATAAACGCCCGGCTAGGGCTCCTTGGAACTTGGCGCTGCGGCTTCGGCGGATGGGTCGGCGGTCGGCGTAGCGCCTGGCGCTCCTGCGGCCTCTGGGCCATCAGTACGATCGCCAGATTCCTCGCTAGTTGCTGCGGCGTCAGCCTTGGCGGCCTCTGCGCCGGTGGCGTCTCCAGCACTGGATGCTTCGTCGGCGGCGACCTCTGTCTCCATCTGCTCCACAGCGGATGGATCTGACGGCCGGAAAAGGGGAGAAGAGTCAAACAGAATCCAGCAGAAACCCATAAAGATCAAGAAAAGAAGGATCCAAGAGAAGTTTTGAAGCAAGGGGAGTACCTGCACCAGGCTCTGCGGTCCTGGTCTCCGTCATCGGGGGGCCGCTGGCGCTGTCCCTCGCCGGAGAACCCTCCCTTGCCGGAGACTTCTCCCTCACCGGGAAGCCTTCCCTTGCCGGAGAATTCTCCCTTGTCGGGGGATTCTCCCTTGGCTCCTGGTGGGGCTGCTCGGCTCCTACACAAGTCAACAAGCAGATATCAGCAAAGACAAGTACCCATGCGCGCCTCGCCGCAGAAAATAATTCACACACTTACGCTGGGGGCTGCCATGAAGGAAAGTCGCCGGCTCCGGCAAGGTTGTCTCGGGCGCGCCACCTGTTGTCGCAGTGGGCTCGTCCTCGATGATGATCACCGGGGCCTTAGCTCTCTTTGCCGCTCTCTGGGCCAGAGTCCTAAAGAGGATCAGATTCAGGGAAAAGCAAGTGAGAAACAAGACCAACAGCAAGAACTGAAGAAATGCAAGTACAACAAGAGAAGCTTACTCTTCTTCTTCTTCCTCGTCGGAGCTTAACGCGGAGAAGTCGAAGCCCAGCGCGCGCCCGGCGCGAGGAGGCGGAGGAGAAGCTTCCCTTGGCCGCTTGGCGGGAGCAGTGGCGGCGGTCTGAGACGACCCCGCTCCGGCTGTCGGCGCGGCGTGAGTAGCGGCAGGGACTGAAGCGGTGGTCCGGCTAGACTCCGCTCCAGTTGCCGTCGTAGCATGAGGCGCTCCCGCGACAACGGTGTTTGCCGTGGTCGAGCGTGTCACGCGGCATGGCGACTGTTGGCCCGCTTGCCGCTCCGCCACATCACCAACCTTGCGGAGACGCCTTCTTGGTGGGGATGGAGGCTCTGCTCCTGGTGGGCTGTCTGAAGACGAGGTGGAAGAAGAGTCGATTTGCAACGAGCCGCTCGTGTCCTTGGCGGGCTCGCTCGGCTCGGTGTCTTGCCCGGCAAGCCCCTTCTTGCCGGCAGACTCCCCTCGCTCGGCACGGCTTGCCGCTTCTGCTGCATCGGCCTCCTCCACAGTGAACCCGAACTCGCCCGCGGCTGCGGCTGCCGCTGCCTCCTCCAGCCTAGTGGCGATGAGCGCCATCTCCGCATCCGTGGTGTCGCGGGTGAGGCCGTCCTTCTCGTTGAGGCGGATTGGCACTTCCACCAAGTCGTCGAAGAATTGCTGCACGACCTCGTCTGCAGGCTCCTGCCAAGTTGGCACAATCCCGTGCGAGTCGCACTCCGGCATCATTGCACGGATGCGGTCGAGCGCGGAATTGTTGCACAAAGGCACGACGCCCCCCGGCAACCTGAACACCTCGGGATGCTCGGGGTCATATTTGAACAGCTCCTGCAGCATCGCGTTGAGCTCCAGGACTGTGAAGTTGTAATTGAGGCCTGGCCGCAGCCTCATGATGTCTGCCGCGTTCTTGAACTCCCAAGTGGGCCTCCCCCGTTCCTGCAGGGGGGCGATGCGGCGGCGAAGGAAGTCTGCGCCAACAGCGCCAACAGTAAGCCCGGCAAGCCTCAGGCGCAGGATCCTGGTGATGGCAATCTTTAGCCTGGCGTCCTCCGGAGCCATGTCACTCCAATCGCTGCCGCGTGCTACTGGGGTTCGGCGTCGGATGGTAAATGGCTGCGGGCTCTCCTCGTCAATCCAGCACCAATCAGCTCTCCACTCCTCCCACTTGCCGCGGAATTCTCCCTCCAGATAGGTCTCTTTCTTGCCGGGCCTTGAGATCCAGGAAATCCCGCCGGATAGAGGCTCTCCTCTCTCTACTCGGGGTATGAAAAAGTGGCGGAAGAGGGCTACGTTGGGAAGGACTCCGACAAAGTTTTCGCAGAGGTGTGCGAAAACTGCCATTGTCAGGACGGCGTTGGGGGTGAAGTCAAGGAGATGGAATCCATAGGTGTTCATGATGTCGCAGAAGAAATCAGAGAAGGGCGGGCAGAGCCCGCAATAGAAGAACAATGCGAAGAAGGGGTACCCATTCGGAGCCTTCTTCCAAGCGGCGGCGGGGAGAACCTTTGTGCGCGGATGCGCGCGCGTCTCCGCCGACCAGAACAGATAGTAGTTCTCCCTCAGCTCCTTCGCGCCGAGCTTGGGGGGGGGGGAACGGACCGCTCCTTCCGCAGCGCCGCGAGCCGCTGCGCCTCGGTCGTCTTCACGGTCTTCCCCTTGTCGGCTTTTGGAGCCATGGCGGAAGTAGTGGAGGAGGTCGACGGCGTTGGTGGTGCTAGTGGCGATGGGGGGCGGAGCGCTGCTCTCTCTCTCTCAGCTTTGGGGAGGCAAGGGAGCGGCGGAGATTTCTGAGATTGGGAACGGCAACGGGCGAGTGGGCCAACTGCCCCTGTTTCCCCTGCTTATAAAGGGGGAGGGGGCGGACGTTCCGCATTTCCGAATAAAGAAACCCCCACGATCTCTCCCACGACGCCGCATTCAACGCGTGCCGTTCGGGGAGGGCGCGGTGGATACGGAGTGAGATTCGGCATAACCTAGGCCGCGCGTGCCCGTGCCCTGTTTTGGGCCTGGCCCAACAGCGCTCGGCACCGTGTATGGCCCAGGCCCGGGGGCTCCTGTCGGTGTACTAGAGTAGGGGTACCCTAGTATCCCGAACTTGTGCACGGGCAGTCGCAGCATCCCGCGGCAAGGCTTGCCGGGTGACTGCCAAGATCCTCCGTGGTTCCTCTGGAGCCATTCAAGAACAAAGTGTCCAAGTCAAGAAGACAAGGCCCCGGCAAGAGGAGCTTGCCGGGAAGGCTATTAAAAGCATCTCGAGACCCCGGCAAGAGGAGCTTGCCGGGAAGGCCACCCAAGGCATTTCAAGGAACTTGCCGCGGCGCACCACGCGCCCCGGCGAGACCCGGTGAGCGACAAGCTCCCGGACGCGACAAGACAACAACCGCGGCAAGGCGCTTGCCGCGGCAAGCCACCTCTCCGAGCCCGCGCTCCAGCACATCCACCAACGTGTCGCTCTGGGGCCCTTCCAGGCGTACGTGGTGGAAGGCTGTGCAGCCATGGGCGTGCGGTGGCAAGCGGCGCTGACAAGATCGCCATCGTGGCGAACGGTGGCGTCCTTGGCGGTCCCTTTTCGCACTGTTTAGGCGACACAGACGGGCATTTAAGACCCTTGTCCCCTGCCGTCAGGGTTAGGTATGATACACTGTAGCAGGTAGCTGTGCCTACCACAGCACCTTTCCATTTTTTCCCTTTACCTCCGTTGCCACCTGTCGGTAGCCCCTTGAGCATATAAAAGGAGGCCCGTGTGCAACGTAGAGGGGGGTTAGCCAGTTCGAACACTCACGCTCGGTCTTGCTAGCTGCTGGTGTGTACTGTAGCACTCCGCGCTCCCGAGCTAGAAATCAATACAAAACCACAAAGCAGGAGTAGGGTTTTACGCATCCGTGCGGCCCGAACCTGGGTAAATCACTCGCGTGCATCGCCTCGATTTGCTCTTTGCACGACCTCCGCCCCCGCCGAACCGAAAGGGACCCGGTCCGCCGGTCCCATAGGTGCCCGTGGATCAGTACCCCGGCAACATGTTATTGATGTGTACCTTACTAATGCTTGCAGTAGTGCCTGGATATTTGATACTGGTTCAATTGCTAACATTTGCAACTCGAAACAAGGGCTATGGATTAAGCGAAGATCGACTAAGGACGAGGTGACGATGCGCGTGGGAAATGGTTCCAAAGTCGATGTGATCGCCGTCTGCACGCTACCTCTACATCTACCTTTGGGATTAGTTTTAGACCTGAATAGTTGTTATTTGGTGCCAGCGTTGAGCATGAACGTTATATCTGGATCTTGTTTAATGCGATACGGTTATTCATTTAAATCATAGAATAATGGTTGTTGTATTTATATGAGTAATACTAGCACATATGCCCGTGCGTTGCAACGGAAAAAATTAATGTTTTGTGCAAACATAATGTCTCACAGCCTATATATGACAAAAAATATATTTAGAAACTACATCCGTGTAGAAATCTAGTGATATACTTTTCATGACATATAACACATATTTAATTCCTCAAATCGATGACCTAGAAGTAGACGAATGACTCATACACCGAGACGGAGATAGTACCTCAAATCCTTCATATAGAATTTATTAAGACCACAATTTTTCTTTTAGTTATTCCACTGTTTTACCCATAATCCTTTCTTTAATTAGCCATATCCGTTTAAATATTCTATTTAGGCACACAATCCTTCATTTATTAGCTCATTCGCTTAATTAGCTCACCCTAAACATAATGACTGCCACTCGTATATTTAGAGTGAATTGGGATTAGTAAATAGAAAGGCGCATAGGTCTTGTGTTCAATTCCCACAATGTTGATTTATTTAGACCCAATTATTTTTCACGGTCTCTATGAAAGCCCATAAAAGGCTCATCAACATTCAAATACCTGGCCCAGATCGCTTAATGTGTGTAAACCAAATGAAAAGGACTAAACCAAACCAAGAATACATATTCCCTTTAATAGTAGGTATAGAGCTTTTGTGGTCATGCACCCTTGATGAGTGGTCTGTTTTTACTAAATCTTGATAGTAGTGATACACATGTTCATAGTATTGAAGCCAAAAGATGCAGAGTTGATAATGATAGTGCAACTTATTTGTTGCACTGCCGTTTAGGTCATATTGGTGTAAAGCGCATGAAGAAACTTCATTCTGATGGACTTCTGGAATCACTTGATTATGAATCACTTGGAACTTGCGAACCATGCCTCATGGGCAAGATGACTAAAACTCCGTTCTCTGGAACAATGGAGCGAGCAATAGAGTTATTGGACATCATACATACTGATGTATGTGGTCCAATGAACATTTAAGCTCACGATGGATATCGTTATTTTCTCACCTTCACAGATGATTTGAGCAGATATGGGTATATCTACTTGATGAAACATAAGTCTGAAACATTTGAAAAGTTCAAAGAATTTCAGAGTGAAGTGGAAAATCATCGTAACAAGAAAATCAAGTTTCTATGATCTGATCGTGGAGGTGAGTATTTGAGTTATGAGTTTGGACTTCATTTGAAATGATACAGAATAGTTTCGCAACTCATGCCACCTGGAAAACCACAGCGTAATGGTGTGTCCGAACGTCGTAATCGTACTTTACTAGATATGGTGCGATCTATGATGTCTCTCACTGATTTACCGCTATCATTTTGGGGTTACACTTTAGAGACAACTGCATTCACGTTAAATAGGGCACCATCTAAATCCATCGAGACGACACCATATGAACTGTGGTTTGGCAAGAAACCCAAGTTATCGTTTCTTAAAGTTTGGGGCTGCGATGCTTATGTGAAAAAGCTTCAACCTGATAAGCTCGAACCCAAATTGGAGAAATGTGTCTTCATAGGATATCCAAAGGAGACCGTTGGGTACACCTTCTATCATAGATCTGAAGGCAAGATATTCATTGCTAAGAATGGATCCTTTCTAGATAAGGAGTTTCTCCCTTATTGGAAAGTAGTTCATCACTGAAATCAGTTCCAGTGATTCCTACACCAGTAAGTGAGGAAGCTAATGATGATGATCATGAAACTTCTGATCAAGTTACTACCAAACCTGGTAGGTCAACCAGACTAAAATCCGCACCAGAGTGGTACGGTAATCCTGTTGTGGAAGTCATGTTACTTGACCATGACGAACCTACGAACTATGAGGAAGCGATGATGAGCCCAGATTCCGCAAAATGGCTTGAAGCCATGAAATCTGAGATGGGATCCATGTATGAGAACAAAGTGTGGACTTTGGTTGACTTGCCTAATGATCGGCATGCCATAGAGAATAAATGGATCTTTAAGAAGAAGACTGACGTTGACGGTAATGTTACTGTCTACAAAGCTCGACTTGTTGTGAAAGGTTTTCGACAAGTTCAAGGAGTTGACTACAATGAGACCTTCTCACCCGTAGCGATGCTTAAGTCCGTCTGAATCATGTTAGCAATTGCCGCATTTTATGATTACGAAATTTGGCAAATGGATGTCAAAACTGCATTCCTTAATGGATACCTTAAAGAAGAGTTGTATATGATGCAACCAGAAGGTTTTGTCGATCCAAAAGGTGCTAACAAAGTGTGCAAGCTCCAGCGATCCATTTATGGACTGGTGCAAGCCTCTCGGAGTTAGAATATATGCTTTGATAGTATGATCAAAGCATATGGTTTTATACAGACTTTTGGAGAAGCATGTATTTACAAGAAAGTGAGTGGGAGCTCCGTAGCATTTCTGATATTATATGTAGATGACATATTGTTGATCAGAAATGATACTGAATTTCTGAATATCATAAAAGGATACTTGAATAAGAATTTTTCAATGAAAGACCTCGGTGAAGCTGCTTATATATTGGGCATCAAGATCTATAGAGATAGATCAAGACGCTTGATTGGACTTTCACAAAGCACATACCTTGATAAAGTTTTGAAGAAGTTCAAAATGGATCAGGCAAAGAAAGGGTTCTTGCCTATATTACAAGGTGTGAAGTTGAGTCAGACTCAATGCCCGACCACTGCAGAAGATAGAGAGAAAATGAAAGGTGTTCCCTATGCTTCAGCCATAGGCTCTATCATGTATGCAATGCTGTGTACCAGACCTGATGTGTGCCTTGCTATTAGTTTAGCAGGGAGGTACCAAAGTAATCCAGGAGTGGATCACCGGACAACGGTCAAGAACATCCTGAAATACCTGAAAAGGACTAAGGATATGTTTTTCGTATATGGAGGTGACAAAGAGCTCGTCGTAAATGGTTACGTCGATGCAAGCTTTGACACTGATCTGGATGACTCTAAGTCACAAAACAGATATGTGTTTTTATTAAATGGTGGAGCTGTCAGTTGGTGCAGTTCCAAGCAGAGCGTCATGGCGGGATCTACGTGTGAAGCGGAATACATAGCTGCTTCGGAAGCAGCAAATGAAGGAGTCTGGATGAAGGAGTTCATATCCGATCTAGGTGTCACACCTAGTGCATCGGGTCCAATGAAAATCTTTTGTGACAATACTGTTGCGCCTTGGCAAAGGAGTCCGGATTTCACAAGAGAACCAAACACATCAAGATACGCTTCAATTCCATCCACAATCAAGTCAAGGAGGGAGAGATTTGCAAGATACTTACGTATTCGAATGTTGTGGACCCGTTGACTAAGCCTCTCTCACAAGCAAAACATGATCAGCACCAAGACTCCATGGGTGTTAGAATCATTACAATGTAATCTAGATTATTGACTCTAGTGCAAGTGGGAGACTAAAGGAAATATGCCCAAGAGGCAATAATATAATTTGTTATTTATATTTCCTTATATCATGATAAATGTTTATTATTCATGCTAGAATTGTATTAACCGAAAACTTAGTACATGTGTAAATACATAGACAAACAAAGTGTCACTAGTTTGCCTCTACTTGACTAGCTCGTTGAATCGATGATGGTTATGTTTCCTGACCATAGACATGAGTTGTCATTTGATTAACGGGATCACATCATTAGAGAATGATGTGATTGACTTGACCCATCTGTTAGCTTAGCACGATGATCATTTAGTTTGTTGCTATTGATTTCTCCATAACTATACATGTTCCTATGACTATGAGATTATGCAACTCCCGAATACCGGAGGAACACTTTGTGCGCTACCAAACATCACACTGTAACTGGGTGATTATAAAGGTGCTCTACAGGTGTCTCCGATGGTATTTGTTGAGTTGGCATGGATCAAGATTAGGATTTGTCACTCTGATTGTCGGAGAGATATCTCTGGGCCCTCTCGGTAATGTACATCACTATAAGCCTTGCAAGCAATGTAGCTAATGAGTTAGTTACGGGATGTAGCATTACAAAACGAGTAAAGAGACTTGCCGGTAACGAGATTGAACTAGGTATTGAGATACCGACGATCAAATCTCGGGCAAGTAACATACCGATGAAAAAGGGAACAACGTATGCCGTTATGCAGTTTGACCGATAAAGATCTTCATAGAATATGTAGGAACCAATATGAGCATCCAGGTTCCGCTATTTGTTATTGATCGGAGACATGTCTCGGTCATGTCTACATAGTTCTCGAACACGTAGGGTCTGCATGCTTAACGTCTAGTGACGATCGGTATTATGAGTTTATGTGTTTTGACGTACCGAAGGTAGTTCGGAGTCCCGGATTTGATCACGGATATAAAAAGGAGTCTCGAAATGGTCGAGACATAAAGATCGATATATTTGAAGCCTATGTTTGGACATCGGAATGGTTCCGGGTGAAAACGGGAGTATACCGGAGCACCGGGAGGTTACCGGAACCCCCCGGGAGGTATATGGGCCTTATTGGGCCTTAGTGGGAGAGAGGGGAAAGGAGCAAAGGAGGGGGCGCCCCCCAAGCCCAATCCTAATTGGGAGGGGGGCTGCCCCCTTTCCTTCCTCCTCCCTCCTCCTTCCTTCTCTCCTAAATCCAACAAGGCAAGGGGGGAATCCTACTCCCGGTGGGAGTAGGACTCCCCTTGGGTCGTGCCTAGGAGGCCGGCCCCTCCCCCTCCTCCACTCCTTTATATACGGGGGAGGGGGCACCCCATAGATACACAAGTTAATCATTGATCTTTTATCCGTGTGCGGTGCCCCCCTCCACCATAATTCACCTCGGTAATATCGTAGCGGTGCTTAGGCGAAGCCCTATTCCGGTAGCAACATCATCACCGTCATCACGCCGTCGTGCTAACGAAACTCTCCCTCAGAGCTCTACTAGATCGTGAGTTCGCGGGACGTCACCGAGCCGAACGTGTGCAGATCGCGGAGGTGCTGTACCTTCGCTGCTAGATCGGTCGATCGTGAAGATGTACGACTACATTAACCGCGTTGTCATAACGCTTCCGCTCATGGTCTACGAGGGTACGTAGACGATACTCTCCCCTCTCGTTGCTATGCATCACCATGATCTTGCGTGTGCGTAGGATTTTTTTGAAATTACTGCATTCCCCAACAACCACAAGTGGAGCCGATGAAGACAAGGATGTGTTACTGAAGTTCCTTACTTTGAGGGGAAGTACATCTACATTGGAGCAGTGTGGAGACACAATGCTCCCCAAGAAGCCACTAGGGCCACCGTATTCTCCTCACGCCCTTGTACAATGCAAGATGTCGTCATTCCACTAGTGGTGCCCTTGAATGTGTCGACCGAACCTTTACAAACAAGGCTGGGGCAATCTCCACAACCGAATTGGAGGCTCCCAACACCGCCACGAAGCTTCACCACAATGGATTGTGGATTCGAGGTGACCTCAACCGTCTAGGGTGCTCAAACACCCAAGAGTAACAAGATCCGCAAGGGATTGGTGGAGGGAATCAAATCTCTCTTGATGGAAGTGTACATCGGGGCCCTCTCAAGCAATCCCTAGAAAATCAACAAGTTTGATTGGGTCGGGAGAGATATCGGGTGAAAATGGAGCTTAGAGCAACAATGGAGTTTGGGGGAGGAAGAGTTGAGTCTTCTTGGGGATGAAGACCCCCTTTATGCAGTGGGAAAGAATTCAACCGTTACATTGCTCCCAACCCACAACAAGCGGTACTACCACTCAGGAGAGCGGTACTACACGGTCTTTGTGCATGAGCAGAGTGCCTCGAGGCGGTAGTGCCGCCGGAGCGGTGCTACCACTCACCCTAGCGGTACTACTGCGTAAGGTACTACACACAGGTACCATCGGTAGTAGGGGGAGTACAACTGTTGTTGCACTGCCACCCTACTACCGCAAAGGAGCAACCCATTTCAGAGGGCCTGGCGTAAGCGGTAGTGAAAGGGCGGCAGTACCACACGCAAGCGGTACTACCGCTCCACTGCCGCACCACTTCCACTTATGTTCAGGTACTACAGCAAGACCAGCGGTAGTGGCGGCGGAAGTACTTGATAACCCACAAGTATAGGGGATCGCAAAAGTTTTTGAGGGTAGAGTATTCAACCCAAATTTATTGATTCGACACAAGAGGAGCCAAAGAATATTCTCAAGTATTAGCAGCTGAGTTGTCAATTCAACCACACCTGGAAAACTTAATATCTGCAGCGAAGTATTTAGTAGCAAAGTAGTATGGAAGTAATGGTAACAGTGGAAAAGGTAATGGTATTTGTTTTGTAGTGATTGTAACAGTGGCAACGAAAAAGTAACTAAGCAAAGATCAATATGTGAAAAGCTCGTAGGCATTGGATCAGTGATGGATAATTATGTCGGATGCGATTCCTCATGCAACAGTTATAACATAGGATGACACAGAACTAGCTCCAGTTCATCAATGTAATGTAGGCATGTATTTCAAATATAGTCATACATGCTTATGGAAAAGAACTTGCATGACATCTTTTGTCCTACCCTCCCGTGGCAGCGGGGTCCTATTGGAAACTAAGGGATATTAAGGCCTCCTTTTAATAGAGTACCGGACCAAAGCATTAAAACTTAGTGAATACATGAACTCGTCAAACTACGGTCATCACCGGTAAGTATCCCGATTATTGTCACTTCGGGGTTAATGGATCATAACACATAATAGATGACTATAGACTTGCAAGATAGGATCAAGAACTCACATATATTCATGAAAACATAATAGGTTCAGATCTAAAATCATGGCACTCGGGCCCTAGTGACAAGCATTAAGCATAGCAAAGTCATAGCAACATCAATCTCAGAACATAATGGATACTAGGGATCAAATCCTAACAAAACTAACTCGATTACATGATAAATCTCATCCAACCCATCACCATCCAGCAAGCCTACGATGGAATTACTCACGCACGGCGATGAGCATCATGAAATTGGTGATGGAGGAAGGTTGATGATGACGATGGCGACGGATTCCCCTCTCTGGAGCCCCGAGCGGACTTCAGATCAGCCCTCCCGAGAGAGATTAGGGCTTGGCGGTGGCTCCGTATCGTAAAACGCGATGGATCCTTCTCTCTGATTTTTTTTCTACCCGAACGTGAATATATAGAGTTGGAGTTGAGGTCGGTGGAGCACCAGGGGGGCCACGAGGCAGGGGGCGCGCCCAGGGGGTAGGCACACCCCCCGCCCTCGTGGATAGGGTGTGCCCCCTGGCCTTGATTCTTTCGCCAGCATTTTTAATATATCCCAAAAATATTCTCCGTTGATTTTCAGGTCATTCCGAGAACTTGTATTTCTGCACAAAAATAACACCATGGCAATTCTGCTAAAAACAACATCAATCCAGGTTAGTTCCATTCAAATCATGCAAGTTAGAGTTCAAAACAAGGGCAAAAGTATTTGGGAAAGTAGATACGATGGAGACGTATCAACTCCCCCAAGCTTAAACCTTTGCTTGTCCTCAAGCAATTCAGTCGACAAACTGAAAGTGATAAAGAAAAACTTTTACAAACTCTGTTTGCTCTTGTTGTTGTAAATATGTAAAGCCAACATTCAAGTTTTCAGCAAAGATTATGAACTAACCATATTCACAATAACATTTAGGTCTCATGTTTACTCATATCAATGACATAATCAACTAGCGAGCAATAATAGTAAATCTCGGATGACAACACTTTCTCAAAACAATCATAATATGATATAACAAGATGGTATCTTGCTAGTCCTTTCTGAGACCGCAAAATATAAATGCAGAGCACCTCTAAAGATGAAGAACTGACTGGAAATTGTAATTCATGGTAAAAGAGATCCAGTCATACTCAATGTAAACTAATAGTAATGCATGCAAATGACAACGGTGCTCTCCAACTGGTGCTTTTTAATAAGAGGATGATGATTCAACATAAAAGTAAATAGATAGGCCCTTCTCAGAGGGAAGCAAGGATTCACAAAGGTGCCAGAGCTCGATTTTGGAATAGAGATGAATAATATTTTGAGTGGTATACTTTCATTGTCAGCATAACAACCGAGAGATCTCGATATCTTCCATGCTACACACATTATAGGCAGTTCCCAAACAGAATGGTAAAGTTTATACTCCCCCTACCACCAACAAACATCAATCCATGGCTTGTCCGAAACAACGGGTGCCTCCAACTAACAAAAATCCTGTGGGAGTTTTGTTTGCAATTATTTTGATTTGATTTGAGCATGAGACTGGGCATCCCGGGTACCAGTCATTTTCTCGTCAGTGAGAAGCGGAGTCCACTCCTCTTGAGAATAACCCACCTAGCATGGAAGATATAGACAACCCTAGTTGATACATGAGCTATTCAATCATACAAAATAGAATTTCATTTGAAGGTTTAGAGTTTGGCACATACAAATTTACTTGGAACAGCAGGTAGATACCGCATGTAGGAAGGTACGGTGGACTCATATGGAATATCTTTGGGGTTTATGGATGCACAAGTAGTATTCCCGCTTAGTACAAGCGAAGGCTAGAAAGAGACTGGGAAGCGACCAGATAGAGAGCGACAATAGTCATGAACATGCATTAAAATTAATCAACACTAAATGCAAGCATGAGTAGGATATAATTCACCATGAACATAAATATCGTGGAGGCTATGTTGATTTTGTTTCAACTACATGTGTGAACATGTGCCAAGTCAAGCCACTCGAATCGTTCAAAGGAGGATACCACCCTACCATACCACATCACAACCATTTTAATAGCATGTTGGCACGCAAGGTGAACCATTATAAACTCCTAGCAAATTAAGCATGACATGAGCAACTATAATCTCTAATTGTCATTGCAAACATGTTTCATTCATAATAGGCTGAATCAAGAACGATGAACTAATCATATTTACAAAAGAAGAGAGGTCGAGTTCATACCAGCTTCTCTCATCTCAATCAGTCCATCGTATATCGTCATAATTGCCTTTCACTTGCACAGCCGAACGGTGTGGATAATAATAATAGTGCATGTGCATTGGATTAAGCTGGAATCTGCAAGCATTCAATTCAAGGGAGAAGACAAGGTAATATGGGCTCTTTGTTAGATCAACAATAATGCATATGAGAGCCACTCAACATTTTCATTATGGTCTTCTCCTCTCGACCCCCAAAGAAAAGAAAAGAAACAAAACTATTTACACGGGAAAGCTCCCAACAAACAAAAGAAGAACGGGAAATCTTTTGGGGTTTTCTTTTAGTTATTACTACTACAGGCATGGAAAGTAAACTAGGTAAAAGCTACAACTATTTTTTAGTTTTTATTAAGGTTTTTCAAACACACAAGAAGAAGGCTTAAAAAGAAATTAAACCGGCATGGATGATACAAGGAAAAAGTATGAGCACCGACAACTAGCATGAGTGCGTGAACATGAATGTAATGTCGGTGAGAAACACGTACTCCCCCAAGCTTAGGCTTTTGGCTAAGTTGGTCTATGCCCATGGATGGCCTGGTGGATATCCAGAGTTGAAGTTGGGATCGTACTGAGATGCAGCAGCTACTGCCTAAAGAGCTGCGACCTGGAGGCGAGCTGCCTCTGTCCTCCTATCGTACTCGTTCGTCTCCTCCCTGGTTATAACATATCTCCCTTTTGTATGAAAGTCAAAGAAAGCAGGAGCAGGGAGAGAAACATGGACGGTGCGCCTTTTTTCAAAGATTAGTCGGTACTGGAGGAACTGATCGTTCCTCTCAACAAACTGACGATGAACCATAGCATTATAATCTAGATAAGCAGGAGGCAATTCAATATCATTCTCATGTATGGGTATCTCAAGAAATTTAGCTACACGAGTTGCATAAATTCCACCAAATAAGTCTCCAATTAAACTATTAAGATGCAACCTACGTGCAACAATAGCCCCCAAGTTATATTGTTTATCACCCAATACCGCACTCTTGAGGACACTAAGATCTGGAACGCACATGTGGCAAGCCTCATCTTTACCGTTAATGCATCTACCCACGAAGAGAGCAAAATAATGTATAGTAGGAAAATGAATGCTCCCTAGGGTAGCTTGTGTGATTTCCCTAGATTCTCCCACAGTAATACTAGCAAGAAAGTCTTTATATTCAGACTTGCGAGGTTCACTAACATTACCCCACTGCGGGAGTTTACAAGCAGTATTAAAATCTTCTAAGTCCATGGTATAAGATTTATCATAGAGATCAAATAGGACAGTGTGAGAATTGCATGATGATGTAAATTTAAACCTTCTCACAAAGGAATCAGTTAGGCGATAATATTGGGGGCACTTATCTGACACGAAGCCCTCAAGTTCATCATTACGCACATACGTGTCAAATTCTTCCTTAATTCCTGCTTGGACCATAAAATCTTCCGACGGCCATTCACAAGGCCGCACTTGAGCTTCTCTTGCTAGTTCATAGTCCGGCTCACGTCTCGCGGCCATGGGTCCTTGCTTCCTTGAGGAACCACCTTGGTACATTTTCCTAAACATATTTCTTCCTTTGAAAAATTTCTGAAATTTTTAGTAACTCAAATTAAAAGTGAACCAAACTCAACAAGATTGATAGCAACTACTCCTACAAGTGCCTAGAGGCTATCTCATGCATTAAAACTACTTTTGACCACATAAATTTGACATGCAAGCTCAAGAACAGGGTCACCTAAGCAGCAAAAATTTGCAATAAATAAAGCACGAGGACAAAAACTAATTGGACCATTGGAGGAGTTACATATCGAAGAACAATCCCCAAAGCAGATTTGTGAATGGAGCTTTGAGCAAGGAGATCGAAAATGGCAGCAAGATGAGCTAGAACTCGGGTTTGAGCTGGTGGATGATTTTTTCTGGAGGAAGACGAAGTGTGTGGGTGCAAGAATAAGTGGAGGGGGCCCATGTGGGGTCCACGAAGCAGGGGGGCACGCCCCAGGGGGGTGGGCGCGCCCTCCACCCTCGTGGGCACATGATGAGGCCCCTTGGTCTGTTCTCAGTGCCAATAATTCTTAAATATTCTAGAAAAAATCATATTAAATTTTCAGGGCATTTGGAGAACTTTTATTCTCGGGGTATTTTTTATTGCAAGGATAATTCAAAAACAGACAGAAAATACTACTTTTACTTTATTTAATCTAAATAACAGAAATTAAAAGGAGGGTATAGAGAGTTGTGCTTTCTAACTTCATCCATCTCATGCTCATCAAAAGGAATCCACTAACAACGTTGATCAAGTCTTGTTAACAAACTCTTTTCGGATGACATGAAACCGGAGAATTTTCGAATAACACTAGGTTACCTCAACGGGGGTATGCACATCCCCAACAATAAGAATATCATCTTTCTTCTTGACAGTAGCAAGAGGAAATTCAAAACCTCCAATAATAATAGTTGAAAATTTTCCAATAGAATTGATACTATGGACTGATACATCTCCGTCGTATCTACTTTTCCAAACACTTTTGCCCTTGTTTTGGACTCTAACTTGCATGATTTGAATGGAACTAACCCGGACTGATGTTGTTTTCAGCAGAATTGCCATGGTGTTATTTTTGTTCAGAAATAAAAGTTGTCGGGATGACCTGAAAATCAACGGAGATTATTTTTGGAATATATAAAAATTACTAGAAGAAAGATCCACGTCAGGGGGCCCACACCCTGTCCATGAGGATGGGGGGCGCGCCCTACCCCCTTTGGCGCGCCCCCTGCCTCGTGGGCCCCCTGACGCTCCACCGACCTCAACCTTGACTCCATATATTCACTTTCGGGGAGAAAAAAATCAGAGAGAAGGATTCATCGCGTTTTACGATACGGAGCCGCCGACAAGCCCTAAACTCTCTTAAGAGGGCTGATCTGGAGTCCGTTCGGGGCTCCGGAGAGGGGAATTCATCGCCATCGTCATCATCAACCTTCCTCCATCACCAATTTCATGATGGTCACCGCCGTGCGTGAGTAATTCCATCGTAGGCTTGCTGGACGGTGATGAGTTGGATGAGATTTATCATGTAATCGAGTTAGTTTTGTTAGGGTTTGATCCCTAGTATCCACTATGTTCTGAGATTGATGTTGCTATGACTTTGCTATGCTTAATGCTTGTCACTAGGGCCCGAGTGCCATGATTTCAGATCTGAACCTATTATGTTTTCATCAATATATGAGAGTTCTTGATCCCATCTTGCAAGTCTATAGTCACCTATTATGTGTTATGATCCGTTAACCCCAAAGTGACAATAATCGGGATACTTACCGGTGATGACCGTAGTTTGAGGAGTTCATGTATTCAATATGTGTTAATGCTTTGGTCCGGTACTCTATTAAAAGGAGGCCTTAATATCCCTTAGTTTCCAATAGGAACCCGCTGCCACGGGAGGGTAGGACAAAAGATGTCATGCAAGTTCTTTTCCATAAGCACGTATGACTATATTTGGAATACATGCCTATATTACATTGATGAACTGGAGCTAGATCTATGTCACCCTAGGTTATGACTATTACATGATCGATCACATCCAACATAATTCTCCATCACCGATCCAATGCCTATGAGCTTTTCCTATATTGTTCTTCACTTATTTACTTTTCTGTTGCTATTGTTACAATCACTATAAAACCCAAAAATATTAATTATGCTACCGTTACCACTGCTATCATATTACTTTGCTACTAAACACTTTGCTGCAGATATTAAGTTTCTAGGTGTGGTTGAATTGACAACTCAGCTGCTAATACTTGAGAATATTCTTTGGCTCCCCTTATGTCGAATCAATAAATTTGGGTTGAATACTCTACCCTCGAAAACTGTTGCGATCCCCTATACTTGTGGGTTATCAAGAACATTTTCTGGCACCGTTGCCGGGGAGCATAACTCTATTCTTTGAGTCACTTGGGATTTATATCTGCTTATCATTATGAAGAACTTGAAAGATCAAAGAACTAAGATTTTTCCCTCAACTACGAGGGGAGGTAAGGAACTGCCATCTAGCTCTTCACTTGATTCACCTTCTGTTTTGAGTAAGCTTGTGACACCTAAACCTGCTTCTGCTATTAATCCTGATATGTCGCGTGTTATTGATGATGCCACTTCTACTTTGCATGATACTTATGATGAAACTACTTTTATGCTTGATAATACTAGGCCACTTGGTGAATTTCTTGATGTACAACTTGCTAGGGCTAGAGAGAATGAAATTATTGAAACTGATAATATTGATGAAAGTGATGATGAAGATTCTCCCCCTAGATATGAATTGCCTGTTTTTCCCGAGGGTTATGTTATGGATGAAGAAACTGCTAGAGACTTTCTTGCCTACAATGATAGAAGTGATCTTAAGAAACAATTAGCTAAGCTTAAACAAAAATCTCTGAATGCTAGAATGAAATATGATCATGGTTATGCTACTTCACCTATCTTTATTACTGACAAGGATTATGATTTCTCTGTTGATCCTGAGTTAATTACTTCGGTTGAATCCGATCCTTTCTATGGCTATGAATCTGAAACTGTTGTGGCACAACTTAATTAAATGATATAGCTACCCTGTTCACTAATGATGAGAAAACTCGCTACTATTATATCCTTAAATTATTTTCGTTCTCATTAAAGGGTGATGCTAAGATATGGTTTAATTCTCTTGATCCTGGTTGTGTGCGTAGTCCCCAGGATATGATCTACTACTTCTCTGCTAAATATTTCCCCGCTCATAAGAAACAAGCTACCTTAAGGGAAATATATAATTTTGTGCAAATTGAAGAAGAGACTCTCCCACAAGCTTGGGGGAGGCTTCTCCAATTACTTAATGCTTTGCCTGATCATCCTCTCAAGAAAAATGAAATACTTGATATCTTTTATAATGGACTAACCGATGCTTCCAGAGATTACCTGGATAGTTGTGCTAGTTGTATTTTTAGGGAAAGAATAGTTGATCAAGCTGAATTGCTATTGAATAATATGTTGACTAATGAAAATAATTGGACACTTCCTGAACCAACTCCTAAGCCAACTCTGAAGAAAAGGGGTATTCTATTTCTCAGTCCTGAAGATATGCAAGAGGCAAAGAAATCTATGAAAGAAAAAGGTATAAAAGCTGAGGATGTTAAGAATTTACCGCCTGTTGAAGAAATACATGGTCTTAGTTCATCACCTATTGAAGAAACACATGGTCTCGATAACCCGGCATTGGTAGTAAAGGTAAATTCTCTCTATAGATATGATAAAGCTGAAATCCCTCCTGCTAAATTTGCTAGCCAATATTTGGATGAATTTGATAACTTTATGGTTAAGCAAGAAGATTTTAATGCTTATGTTGGTAGACAATTGAAACATAATGCTTATATGATTGAACACTTGAGTGATTATATGGCTAGTGTTAAAGGTGAATTTAAACTTATTAGTAAACATGCTTCTATGGTTACCACTCAAGTAGAACAAGTACTTAGAGCTCAGAATGATTTGCTCAATGAACTGAATAGTAAAAATAATGACTTTGATATTAGAGTTGCAACTAGAGGAGGTAAAGTGACTCAGGAACCTTTGTATCCCGAGGGCCACCCTAAGAGAATTGAGCAGGATTCTCAGAGAAATAACGTTGATGCACCTAGTCCTTCTAAGAGGAAGAAAAAGAAAAATGATATGACTTTGCATGCTTCTAGTGAACCTGTTGTAGACACACCTGAGAATCCTAATGATATTTCTATTCCTGATGTTGAAACACAATCTGGTAATGAACATGAACCTAGTGATAATGTTAATGATGATGTTCATGTTGATGTTCAACATAGCAATGATAATGATGTAGAGATTGAACCTGTTGTTGATCTTGATAACCCACAATCAAAGAATCAACGTTATGATAAGAGAGACTTGGTTGCTAGGAAGCACGGTAAAGAAAAAGAACCATGGGTTCAGAAACCCATGCCTTTTCCTCCTAAACCATCCAAGAAAAAGGATGATTAGGATTTTGAGCGCTTTGCTGAAATGATTAGACCTATCTTTTTGCGTATGCGTTTGACTGATATGCTTAAAATGAATCCTTATGCTAAGTATATGAAGGATATTGTTACAAATAAAAGAAAGATACCAGAAACTGAAATTTCCACCATGCTTGCTAATTATACTTTTAAGGGTGGAATACCAAAGAAACTTGGAGATCCAGGAGTACCAACTATACCATGCTCCATTAAAAGAAACTATGTTAAAACTGCTTTATGTGATCTTGGAGCCGGTGTTAGTGTTATGCCTCTCTCTTTATATCGTAGACTTTATTTGAATAAGTTGACACCTACTGAAATATCTTTGCAAATGGCTGACAAATCAACTACTATACCTGTCGGTATTTGTGAGGATGTGCCTGTTGTGGTTGCAAACGTTACTATTTTAATGAACTTTGTCATTCTTGATATTCCCGAGGAAGATAGCATGTCATTCTTGGAAGACCCTTTTTGAATACTGTAGGGGCTGTTATTGATTGCACCAAAGGCAATGTCACTTTTCATGTTAATGGTAATGAACATACGATACACTTTCTGAGGAAACAACCTCAAGTCCACAGTATCAATTCTATTGGAAAATTTTCAACAATCACTATTGGAGGTTTTGAACTTCCTCTTCCTACTGTCAAGAAGAAATATGATATTCTTATTGTTGGGGACATGCATATCCCAGTTGAGGTAACCTAGTGTTATTCGAAAATTCTTCGGTTTCATGTTATTCGAAATGAGTTTGTTAACAAGACCTGATCAACCTTGTTAGTGGATTCCTTTTGATGAGCATGAGATGGATGAAGTTAGAAAACACAACTCTCTGTACCCTCTTTTTACTTTCTGTTATTTATATTAAATAAAGCAAAAATATTATTTTCTGTCAGTTTTCTAAATTATCCATGCAATAAAAAATACCCCAAAAATAAAAGTTCTCCAAAAGCCCTGAAATTTAAATATGATTTTTCTGGAATATTTGAGAATATCTGGCACTGAAAACACAGCAGGGGGAGCAGCCACGTGCCCACGAAGGTGGAGGGCGCGCCCACCCCCCTAGGCGCGCCCCCTGCCTCGTGGACCCCATGTGGGCCCCCTCCACTTATTCCATCCACCACACACTCCTTCTTCCTCCCAAAAAATCATCCACCAGCTCAAACCCGAGTTCTTGCTCATCTTGCTACCATTTTCGATCTCCTTGCTAAAAGCTCCATTCACAAAATTGCTTTGGGGGACTGTTCTTTGGTATGTGACTCCTCCAATGGTCCAATTAGTTTTTGTTCTAGTGCTTTATTTATTGCAAAATTTTGCTTCTTAGGTGACCCTGTTCTTGAGCTTGCATGTCAAATTTATATGGTCAAAAGTAGTTTTAATGCATGATATTCCCTCTAGGCACTTGTAGGAGTAGTTGCTATCAATATTGTTGAGTTTGGTTCACTTTTATTTTTGAGTTACTAAAAATTTCAGAAATTTTTCAGAGGAAGAAATATGTTTAGGAAAATGTACCAAGGTGGTTCTTCAAGGAAGCAAGGACCCAGACCCGCAATACGCGATGTGGATGATGAACCACTGAGGGACGCTCAAGTGCGGCCTTGTGAATAGTCGTCAGAGGATTTCATGGTTCAAGTAGGAATCAAGGAGGAATTTGAAGCATATGTGTGTAATGCCGATCTTGAGAGCTTCAAGGAAGATAAGTGCCGGCAATACCTCTATTTAATTGATTCATTTGTGAGAAGGTTTAAATTTTCATCCTCGCGCAATTCACAAACTGTCCTGTTTGATCTTTATGATAAATCTTATACCATGGATTTAGAGGATTTTAATACTGCCTGCAAACTCCCACAATGGGGTAGTGCTAGTGAACCTAGCAAATCTGAGCTTAGAAATTTTCTTGCTAGTATTACAGTGGGGGAATCTAGAGATATAACACAAGCCACTATAGGGAGCATTCATTTTCCTGCTATACATTATTTTGCTCTTTTCATAGGAAGGTGCGTAAACGGTAAAGATGAAGCATGTCACATGTGTGAACCTGATCTTAGCGTTCTCAGGAGCGCTGTTTTAGGAGATAAACAATACAACTTGGGGGCTATTGTTGCACGTAGGTTGCATAATAATCGTATTCATGGAGATTTCTTTGGTGGAATTTATGCAACTCGTGTAGCTAACTTTCTTGAGATACCCATACGTGGAGATGATATTGAGTTGCCTCCTTCTTATCTAGATTATGATGCTATGGTTCGTCATCGGTTTGTTGAGAGGGACGATCAGTTCCTCTAGTACCGACTAATCTTTGACAGATGACGCACCTATCACGTCGCTCTTCCTGCTCCTACTTTCTTTGACTTTCAGGCAAAGGGGAGATATTTTATAACCAGGGAGGAGGCGACCGAGTACGAAAGAAGGGCGGAGACAACCCGCCTCCAAGCCACATCTCATCAGGCAATTGCCACTGCATCTCAGTACGACCCCAGTTACAACTTTGGATATCCGCCAGGCCAACCGTGGCCATAGACCAACTTAGGCCAAAAGCCTAAGCTTGGGGGAGTATGCACTTCTCACCGACATTACATTCCTGTTCACACACTCATGCTAGTTGTCGGTGCTCATAATCTTTCATTGTAATATACATGCTAGTTTATTTCCCTTTTTATGCTTTCTTCTTGTGTGTTTGAAAAACCTTAAGAGAAAAAAAATTAGTTGTAGCTTTTAGTTAGTTTACTTTCCATGCCTGTAGTAGTAGTAATTAAAAAGAAAACCCAAAAAGATTTTTCGTTCTTCTTTTGCTTGTTGGGAGCTTTCCCATGTAAATAGTTTTATTTCTTTTCTTGTTCTTCGGGGGTCAAGAGGAGAAGACCATAACGAAAATGTTGAGTGGCTCTCATATGCATTATTGTTGATCTAACAAAGAGCCCATATTACCTTGTCTTCTCTCTTGAATTGAATGCTTGCAGATTCCAGCTTAGTCCAATGCACGTGCACTATTATTATTATCCACACTATTCGGTCGTGCAAGTGAAAGGCAATGATGATGATTATATGATGAACTTATTGAGATGAGAAAAGCTGGTATGGACTCGACCTCTCTTGTTTTTGTAAATATGATTAGTTCATCGTTCCTGATTCAACCTATTATGAAAGAAACATGTTTGCAATGACAATTAGAGATTGTAGTTGCTTATGCCATGCTTAATTATCAAGGAGCTTATAATGGTTTACCTTGCATGCCAACATGCTATTAAAATGGTTGTGATGTGGTATGATAGGGTGGTATCCTCTTTTGAACGATTCGAGTGGCTTGACTTGGCACATGTTCATGCATGTAGTTGAAACAAAATCAACATAGCCTCTACGATATTTATGTTCATGGTGCATTATATCCTACTCATGCTTGCATTCGGTGTTGATTAATTTTAATACATGTTCATGACTGTTGTCGCTCTCTAGCTAGTCGCTTCCCAGTCTTTTTCTAGCCTTCACTTGTACCAAGCGGGAATACTGCTTGTGCATCGAATTCCATAAAGCCCAAAGTTGTTCCATATGAGTCCACCATACCTACCTATATATGGTATCTACCTGCAGTTCCAAGTAAATTTGTAAGTGCCAAACTCTAAACCTTCAAATAAACATTCTGTTTTATATACTCGAATAGCTCATGTATCAACTAGGGTTGTCTGTATCCTCCATGCTAGACGGGTTATTCTCAACAGGAGTGGACTCCGCTCCTCACTCACGAGAAAGTGGCTGGTCACCGGGATGCCCAGTCCCATGCTTTATGCAAAGCAAATGAAAATAACTGCAAACAAAACTCCCCCGGGACTCTTGTTAGTTGGAGGCACTCATTGTTTCGAGCAAGCCATGGATTGATGCTTGTTGGTGGACGGGGAGTATAAACTTTACCATTCTGTTTGGGAACCGCCTATAATGTGTGTAGCATGGAAGATATCAAGATCTCTCGGTTGTTATGTTGACAATGAAAGTATACCGCTCAAAATATTATTCATATCTATTTCAAAACCGAGCTCTGACACCTCTATAAATCCCTACTTCCCTCTGCGAAGGGCCTATCTATTTACTTTTATGTTGAGTCATCATCCTCTTATTAAAAAGCACCAATTGGAGAGCACCACTGTCATTTGCATCCATTACTGTTAGTTTACATTGGGTATGACTTGACTGGATCTCTTTTACCATGAATTACAATGTCTAATCAGTCCTTGATCTTTAAAGGTGCTCTGCATTTATGTTTTGCGGTCTTAGAAAGGGCTAGCGAGATACCATCTTGTCATATCATATCATGATTATTTCGAGAAAGTGTTGTCATCCGAGATTTATTATTATTGCTCGCTAGTTGATTATGCCATTGATATGAGTAAAAATGATACCTAAATGTTATTGCGAATGTGGTTAGTTCATAATCTTTGCCAAAAACTTGAATGCTCGCTTTACATATTTACAACAACAAGAGCAAACAGAGTTTGTAGAAGTTTTTCTTTATCACTTTCAGTTTATCAACTGAATTGCTTGAGGACAAGCAAAGGTTTAAGCTTGGGGGAGTTGATACTTCTCCGTCGTATCTACTTTTCCAAACACTTTTGCCCTTGTTTTGGACTCTAACTTGCATAATTTGAATGGAACTAACCCGGACTGACGTTGTTTTCAGCAGAATTGACATGGTATTATTTTTGTGCAGAAATAAAAGTTCTCGGAATGACCTGAAAATTAATGAAGATTATTTTTGTAATATATAAAAAAATACTGGAAGAAAGATCCACGTTAGGGGGGTCACACCCTGTCCACGAGGGTGGGGGCGTGCCCTACCCCCCTGGGCGTGACCCCTGCCTCGTGGGCCCCTTGACGCTCCACCGACCTCAACCTTGACTCCATACATTCACTTTCGGGGAGAAAAAAATCAAAGAGAAGGATTCATCGCGTTTTACGATACGGAGCCGCCGCCAAGCCCTAAACTCTCTCGGGAGGGCTGATCTGGGGTTCGTTCGGGGCTCCGGAGAGGGGAATCCGTTGCCATCGTCATCATCAACCTTCCTCCATCACCAATTTCATGATGCTCACCGCCGTGCGTGAGTAATTCCATCGTAGGCTTGCTAGACGGTGATGGGTTGGATGAGAATTATCATGTAATCGAGTTAGTTTTGTTAGGGTTTGATCCCTAGTATCCACTATGTTCTGAGATTGATGTTGCTATGACTTTGCTATGCTTAATGCTTGTCACTAGGACCCGAGTGCCATGATTTCAGATCTGAACCTATTATGTTTTCATCAATATATGAGAGTTCTTGATGCTATCTTGCAAGTCTATAGTCACCTATTATGTGTTATGATCCGTTAACCCCGAAGTGATAATAATCGGGATACTTACCGGTGATGTCCCTAGTTTGAGGAGTTCATGTATTCAATATGTGTTAATGCTTTGGTCCGGTACTCTATTAAAAGGAGGCCTTAATATCCCTTAGTTTCCAATAGGACCCTGCTGCCACCGGGGGGGGTAGGACAAAAGATGTCATGCAAGTTCTTTTCCATAAGCACGTATGACTATATTCAGAATACATGCCTACATTACATTGATGAATTGGAGCTAGATCTGTGTCACCCTAGGTTATGACTGTTACATGATCGATCGCATCCGACATAATTCTCCATCACCGATCCAATGCCTACGAGCTTTTCCTATATTGTTCTTCGCTTATTTACTTTTTCGTTGCTATTGTTACAACCACTATAAAACCCCAAAATATTACTTTTGCTACCATTACCACTGCTATCATATTACTTTGCTACTAAACACTTAGCTGCAGATATTAAGTTTCTAGGTGTGGTTGAATTAACAACTTAGCTGCTAATACTTGAGAATATTCTTTGGCTCCCATTGTGTCAAATCAATAAATTTGGGTTGAATACTCTACCCTCGAAAACTGTTGCGATCCCCTATATTTGTGGGTTATCATGGACTTGAGGTTGTTTCCTCAGAAAGTGTACCGTATGCTCATTACCATTAACATGAAAAGTGACATTGCCTTTGTTGCAATCAATAATAGCCCCTGCAGTATTCAGAAAGGGTCTACCAAGAATTATAGACATACTATCGTCCTCGGGCATATCAAGAATAACAAAGTCCATTAAAATAGTTACGTTAGCAACCACAACAGGCACATCCTCACAAATATCGACAGGTATAGCAGTTGATTTATCAGCCATTTGCAAAGATATTTCAGTAGGTGTCAACTTATTCAAATCAAGTCTACAATATAAAGAGAGAGGCATAACACTAACACTGGCTCTGAGATCACATAAAGCAGTTTTAACATAGTTTCTCTTAATGGAGCATGGTATAGTTGGTACTCCGGGATCTCCAAGTTTCTTTGGTATTCCATCCTTAAAAGTATAATTAGCAAGCATGGTGGAAATTTCAGCTTCCGGTATCTTTCTTTTATTTGTAACAATATCTTTCATGTACTTAGCATAAGGATTCATTTTAAGCATATCAGTCAAACACATACGCAAAAAGATAGGTCTAATCCTTTCAGCAAAGCGCTCAAAATCCTCATCATCCTTTTTCTTGGATGGTTTAGGAGGAAAAGGCATGGGTTTCTGAACCCATGGTTCTTTTTCTTTACCGTGCTTCCTAGCAACGAAGTCTCTCTTATCATAACGTTGATTCTTTGATTGTGGGTTATCAAGATCAACAGCAGGTTCAATCTCTACATCATTGTTATTGCCAGGTTGAGCATCAACACGAACATCATCATTAACATTATCACTAGGTTCATGTTCATTACCAGATTGTGTTTCAACATCAGAAATAGAAATATCATTGGGATTCTCAGGTGTATCAACAATAGGTTCACTAGAAGCATGCAAAGTCCTGTCATTTTTCTTTTTCTTCTTCTTAGTAGAACTAGGTGCATCAACATTAGTTCTTTGAGAATCTTGCTCAATTCTCTTAGGGTGGCCCTCAGGATACAAAGGTTCCTGAGTCATTTTACCCCCTCTAGTAACAACTCTAACAGTATTATCATTTTTCTTATTATTTATTTCATTGAGCAAATCATTCTGAGCTTTAAGTACTTGTTCTACTTGAGTGGTAAACATAGAAGCATGTTTACTAATAAGTTTAAGTTCACCTTTAACTCTAGACATATAATCACTCAAGTGTTCAATCAAATAAGCATTGCATTTCAATTGCCTACCAACATAAGCATTGAAGTTTTCTTGTTTAACAATAAAATTATCAAACTCATGTAAGCATTGGCTAGCAGACTTATAACGAGGAATATCACCTACATCAAATCTATAGAGAGAATTTTCCTTTACTACATGTGTCGGGTTATCAAGACCATGTATCTCTTCAATAGGTGGTAAATTCTTAACATCTTCAGCTTTAATACCCTTTTCTTTCATAGATTTCTTTGCCTCTTGCATATCTTCAGGATTGAGAAATAGAATACCCCTTTTCTTTGGAGTTGGCTTAGGAGTTGGTTCAGGAAGTGTCCAATAATTTTCATTACTCAACATATTATTCAATAGCAATTCAGCTTGATCAACAGTTCTTTCCCTGAAAACACAACCAACACAACTATCCAGGTGGTCTCTGGAAGCATCGGTTAGTCCATTATAAAAGATATCAAGTATTTCATTTTTCTTGAGAGGATGATCAGGCAAAGCATTAAGTAATTAGAGAAGCCTCCCCCAAGCTTGTGGGAGACTCTCTTCTTCAATTTGCACAAAATTATATATTTCCCTTAAGGTAGCTTGTTTCTTTTTGAGCGGGGAAATATCTAGCAGAGAAGTAATAAATCATATCCTGGGGACTACGCACACAACCAGGATCAAGAGAATTAAACCATGTTTTAGGATCACCCTTTAATGAGAACGAAAACAATTTAAGGATATAATAGTAGCGAGTTTTCTCATCATTAGTGAACATGGTGGCTATATCATTTAATTTAGTAAGATGTGCCACAACAGTTTCAGATTCATAGCCATAAAAAGGATCAGATTCAACCAAAGTAATTAACTCAGGATCGATAGGGAAATCATAATCCTTATCAGAAATACAGATGGGTGAAGTAGCAAAAGCAGGGTCATATTTCATTCTAGCATTCAAGGATTTTTCTTTCAGCTTAGCTAACAATTTCTTAAGATCATATATATCATTGCAAGATAAAAAGTCTCTAGCAGTTTCTTCATCCATAACATAACCCTCAGGCACAACAGGAAATTCTAGGGGGAGAATCTTCATCACCACTTTCATCAATATTATCAGTTTCAATAATTTCATTCTCTCTAACCCTAGCAAGTTGTTCATCAAGAAATTCACCTGGTGGCACAATATTATCAAGCATAGAAGTAGTTTCATCATAAGTATCATGCAAATCAGAAGTAGCATCATCAATAACATGCGACATATCACAATGAATAGCAGGAGTAGGTGTCGCAAGTTTACTCAAAACAAAAGGTGAATCAAGTGCAGAGCTAGATGGCAGTTCCTTACCTCCCCTCGTAGTTGAGGGAAAAAATCTTGGTTCTTTTATCTTTCAAGTTCTTCATAGTGATCAGCAGATATAAATCCCAAGTGACTCAAAGAATAGAGCTATGCTCCCCGGCAGCGGCGCTAGAAAATAGTCTTGATAACCCACAAGTATAGGGGATCGCAACAGTTTTCGAGGGTAGAGTATTCAACCCAAATTTATTGATTCGACACAAGGGGAGCCAAAGAATATTCTCAAGTATTAGCAGCTGAGTTGTCAATTCAACCACACCTGGAAAACTTAATATCTGTAGTAAAGTATTTAGTAGCAAAGTAGTATGGAAGTAACGGTAACTGTCGTGGAGTTGACACGGCAGATGTCCTAGAGCAAGGACTTAGTCGTAGGGCCATCACACTAGGAAGCTTAAAGGGGTTAATCGGGACAAGGGACACACGAGAGAGTTTTTATACTAGTTCGGCCCCTTACGATGAAGGTAAAAGCCTACGTCTAGTTGGGATTGGTATTGCTGAAGTTTCAATCTCCAAGGGGCTTAACTCGCCGGCTTGGTTATCAATTTGGTTGTTTCTTAACCTAAGCCGCCACCGGGTCGTCCCCTTATATACATGGGTTGATGCCTGGTGGCCTACAGAGTCCCGGCCGGCTCATAACCGTGTCTGGCTCGGTGACTTCCTTTACATACCTTTCTTTACAAGTCTTTCCTTACATACAGTGGTTTACAATATCGGGCCTTAAACCGGCCCCAGGCCTTTGGGCCTTCTATATGTTTAATAAACAATCATCTTGAATGTATATTGGGCTTCTTATGTAACCCGCCATTAGGGTTGACCCAGCCCCTCCTGGGCGGGTCATACTGGTAGTAATATCCCCAACATTAGGCCCCAGGTTGACTTTGAACTTTGTTCTTTGTCAATCTTCAATACTTCGATGAAATCCGTCCTCTGTCTGAAAACTTCTGTAACCCGCCGTGACGTCATCTTTTGAAAACACAAAAAACTTTCATGACGTCATCTTCCAACGGACCTTTTATATTTAATGCTTCCCGAGAATCGAGGCGTCTATATAGCTGGATAACCATTATTTGGTTCTCCCTTGATTTTCACGCCCATCTGTTCGCATCTGCCCTTATAAATAGGCACGCGGACGGTTTTTCTTATTCTCCCCTCTTCTTCATCTTCTTCCTCTCGCAATCTCCGCTACTGCTCGAGCTCCACCGCCGCCGCAACGCTCATCGTCGTCCTCGAGCTTGGCCGCTGCATCACCCTAAACTGTCCAGATAAACGGCGACGACCCTCCGCAGCGAATCCGCATCCGTAAGTCTTACCTTCACAAACTTTTTAGATCTACATTAGGGCTTGCGAGTTCATCGGTGTTCTTCACCGTTCTTCATGAACCTTTTTGGTAGTTCTTCCTCCGCAACCTCTCTTGATCCAAAGAGGAGATATAACTCGCGCGGTAGTTGTTTTGCGTCCATTTTTGATAGCAGTAGATCCCTTTTTCCTGTATAGATGCTTCGTTATAACTGACGAACCCATCTGTACTAGATTTTTAGGTCTAGAATATTTTTCTTTTCAGAACGGCCATTTGATCCAAAATAATAATGATAGCTTAGTAAAACTTGTTTATGCCAATACTTAGCTGAATCTGCTTTCTGAAAAAAAATCTGTAGTCATGGCGGCTTACCGCTCCGGCTTTCTTTACCTTATATGTCATTAGCCCTTAGTTAAGCCTCCACTACTTGTTTTACATCTTCAGCATTTGACTATTATCCTGACCGTAAACTGAACCAGCATGTTGTTATTTCTTTTTCAGTTCCTTGCACATCATGCCGTCAAAGACACCCACCATCTGTAATTGGGTCCCCTCAACCATAACTGAGGATCGTTTAAAAGAGTTCTTCCTCATTGGGTTTCTGCCCTCAAAAATCATCATGTCTTATCGTGCTCCTGACCCGGAAGAAGAACGACCCAATCTGAAAGATGGCGAAGTGATCGTCTTTACTGACCACATGAACCGTGGCTTCTCACCGCCCGGTTCAAAGTTTTTTAGAGAAGTTCTTCACTTTTTAAAACTCCATCCTCAGGATATTGGGCCCAATTCCATATCCAATATTTGTAAATTCCAAGTGCTTTGTGAGGTATATCTTCAGCAAGAGCCGAATGTGGAGCTATTTAGAGAATACTTCTATCTGAACCGGCAGAACGAGTGCACCAACGGCCTTAGCTTAGAGCTTGGAGGCATCTCAATTCAGCGCCGGCAGGGTGCTGTCTTCCCTCTCATAGTTTTACCAAGTCACCCAAAGGACTGGAACCAAACTTGGTTTTACTGTCAGGACATCTCACCCGCCAACGAGAAGCCACTTCCGGGTTACCGCCCCGATCGTCTTGACTCCAAGTTCGCACTGCCAGATAAACTTACCGTTGCTGAACGCAAGAAGCTGCTTCCATCTATCAGAAGAATCAACAGTTTGTTGGGGAACGGTTTAACCGGAGTCGATCTAACCCGCTGCTGGATCTCATGGCGGATTATTCCATTAAGCCGTCGTTCAAAATTGATGTATGCATATGGTGGAGACCCGGACGACTCTCTCCGTCATACCCCGGTTCAACTAACCGAGGAGGACATTGTCTCAATGTCAAACCTTCTGGTGAATGCGAAGTATGAAGATTGTAGTATTGTTGGGTTAAATCCCTTCTGTAAACTTAACCCGGTACCGGAAGTAAGAATATTCTGATATTTTTTCCTTTGTATTTTGTCCAGCCGTATTGTTTATCACTGATCCTTCCTCTTGTCTTTGTAGGCCAACTCTGACTTTTGGAAAGTGAAGTATGATCACGAAGCTGCCAAGAAGGCGAAACTCGCCGCCATGAACGCCAAGAAATCGACCTGGAGATCGAAAAAGAAAAATAAAACCACTGCTGAAGATTTAATGAAACTTGATGACACGTCTGACTCGGAGGTAGCCCTTGATTCCCTTGGCCAATTTTTTTTAACAATCTTATTGACACTGATCCTTACCAGGATGACACTGGGCCAGTCAGGCTAGGGAAGCAGAGGTAACTATCATTTCCTCCGACTCAGAGCCCTTACCAAGACACAAAGTTCGACGAGTGATCCATAAAGTAAGGTTTTCTAATCCCTTAGCTCACTTGGATCCCAACTTTCATTTGAAAAAGCAGCAACATGAAAGCCGCCGTGAAGTTGGGATTGAAGATGAACCAGTTGTCGTCCTTCAACAGACCCCTCGGAAGCGCCCGAACGAGGTTTACTTATTACTGTCTTTAACTTGTTTTAATGAATCCTGCTCCTTGTATTTCTTTTAACTCTTTTCTTTTATCCTTTCAGGAGGTGTCTCGTTCTTCAGGCGACTCATCACAAACACAATTTCCGGCTTTCAAGACTGCTCCTGGGTAATCAGAAATCCTCCTTTCTTCCGGGTTGCCCAATTGTATCTTTATGCTGACAATCCTGCAATATTTTTCCTTAGTGGTCAGGCTAAATCCAAGCGAAGGCGGCTAAACCGGCGGAAGACCCGCCAGTGCTAGCATCTGAACCGGCTAGGCCGCCTTCTCCATTGGCTAACGCTCTAGAACACCCACCTATTGACAATGAGGCAAACCCTCCTGAGCCAACTTTTGACGAAGCCATTATGAATCCTTCTACAACTGGACCGTCAAGCTCAACCAACCCGCCGTCTCCACCTGCTCAAGATGTTCAAATTACTGGGAGCCGCTTTGTTGAGCCGGGGAACCCAACGGTGCTGGCTCGGTGCACAATAAAGCAAGAAGCATTGGAGAGGTAGAAGGTTCGTTTTGATGTTGCCAACTATGACCGTCTCAATGCCAGTGATATCTTATCCGGCTATCTCAGTCATGTACACTCCAGTCGTGAGTCTGAGATCGAGATGGTCAAGCAGCTTCAGTTGAAGTATGAGGTACGTTGTTTCCGGTTTACTAATATTCCTTCGGCCCCCAAGTCTTCAGATTATGAGAGAAACGGAATAACATGTAGACTTAAAATATAGGCCGAGACTTTTACTCTGAATCTTTGCCTGATATTGATAGAACAAAAACTTCACCTATAGTCCCCAAGGACCGGTTTATTTTGATCATTAATGAATCGGTACTTTAGAATGTAAAACCGTCTTCAAAGTACTTAACACTCCGGTTTAACCTTGATAAACTTGCTGAACTACATACATTAGCCCCCAAGTGCCAAGTGCTGTTACTTTGTAAGGGACTTGGGACTTTAAATATGTTTGTAGAGTCGTAAAAATTTGATTTGGCATACATTAGCCCCCAAGTGTCAAGTGGTTTATTCGTAAAGTACTTGAGACTTGAATCTTGAATTCGGATACTGGAATTTGAAACCAAGTCTTGACTTATCTGAACGTTTCACAGAATGCCTTGTCTGAATTGAACTCTCAATTGACTGACGCAAAGACCCGGCTAGCGAGTCGGGAGTCAGAAATCAAATCTTCCACCTCCAAACTGCAAATAAGCCTTTCTGCAACGGAAAATTTGAAGACCATCTTTGCTGCCAAGGAGAAGACTTGGGAAAATGAGAAAACACTTCTGACCCGACGAGCTGAGACAGCCGAAACAGCTCTGAAAGAAATTTCAACAGAGCTAAATGGTTTAAAGGGCCGGGTGTCTCAGATGGTCGCTGCTATCTTTGGTAAGCCGCCTGATTTGACCTTTCGTATATTTTTTGCCAAACCAGAGTATAATCCGCCAACTGACTCTATTAAAAGTATATGCAGGTCCGCAAAGTAAGAATCTGAGCCAAGACCCGTTGATTAAGCTGAAGGCAGTATACACTTTAGTTGAACAATTGTATATCGGCGCACAACGGGCTCTGGCTGCAATCTCTCCTGCTAATCAAGGACCTAACCGGCTCAGTGACGTTCTGAAGAAGCTGTCCATCCTTCCTGCCAGGTTCCAAGAAGTAAAACACTCCTGCACGCGAGCCAGAGCTTTGACTGCCCTAAGCCGCTTCAAGGCTTGGGTGCCAGACCTAGACCCGACGGACGTAGCAAGGGGCTATCCTACCGTGAAGGAGGACATGTCTCCTTTTGATCAGGAGGACTTCATAGCCTGCATCCGTGAAGTCCGGCCTCAGGCGACTAGTCTTGGAGATGACACCAATGTGGACAAGTACCGGCCGGGTTTTGATAGTGAGAATAAGAAGATGGCCCCTCCCTCATATAAAGTAACAGACTTGATCCCACCAGTGAGAGAAGATACATTTGCCCCGGAGGTTGACCCGGTCGGCCTGATTGACGACGAAGCCGAATTTGTCGCCATGAACGGCTTTGATTGGTCAAAAACCCAATTTCCAACAGACTCAAGATGGTGAACCAGCAAGGGAGGGGCAATGATCATCTTCATGGGCTTATAAAGCCTTGTAATAGCTTACCTGTTAAAACACCGCATGTTTGCTTGTGCCATCACGCATAAAATACTTATATGTGAATCTGTGTTTCCAGATGCCAATGTTTAATGCTTGCTTATGCATCTTTTAATGATTATCTCTGTAATATTTGAACTTTGTTCCTGTAAATACAAAGAAAAGACTGGCATGGTGGTATAGAACCAAACGGGTTTAAACACCTAATGTAGAGCCAATATATTTACCTCGATAAAAACAGAGACAAATATAAATTCGAACTTTTTTAGTTAACGCAGCAGGTAAGCGTGTATAAGTAATGACCATACCTGATCCGTTTTGATCCTTAGATCGCCGTTTTAAATAATCCAGGTGATTGAATTTGATAATAACTCAATATTTATGAAAAGCTAATGCTTCTTGAATACTTAATGATCATTATACCTTAGTAGCTCATACCTTTTGATCCTTGAACCACTAGATTGAATGACCCGGGCGGCTGTGTTGTCCAATAGTTGAGCCGGTGAAGAAGACCAGGCTAATTTATTTGTAATATTGAAACAACAACAAACTAAAAGGCAAGGAATAAATGACAAGCATAATTTTAATCTTGTATTCAAAAGGTTGGGGGTTTCTGATTCGAATACGACCAGTAAACCGGACCAAAGGGGTTAAGCTAAGGATCGAATACGACCATATAGCCCCCAGTGGCTTTGGCGTTGCGCCGATCAAGAGGGTACCGACAGCTATGTTCTCTTTGGTTCGAATACGACCTATGTTTGAACATGAAGCCCCCAAATGACCTTGAGAGGTTTTTAACGACCCTGATTCGAATACGATCCAAGTCGGACTCAAAGGGGTTAAGCTATGATTCGGATACGATCAAGAAGCCCCCAGTGAGTTTTGGCCTTGAGCCGATCAAGAGAGTTACGATAGCTATGTTCTCTTTGGTTCGAATACGACCTATGTTTGAACAGGAAGCCTCCAAGTGACCATGAGATTTGCAGCTAGAGTCGGATACGATCATAAGCTGGACCAAAAAGGTTAAACTTGATTCAAATATGACCAGCTCCTTAATAGTCATTTGTAAATAAGAAATAATAAAGATGCATAGTCTATGAAAAGAAAAGAGACCGATGGTCCTACTTTATTGCGTATCATAGTATATACAACGTGAACGTATGTACATGATGAGAGACGGTGGCTCAAGTGTAATATGGCCGAAGTTGAGCAATGTTCCATGGCCGGCGGGTCTCCTCTTCCGACTTACGTAAGTCTGCATGCTCTCGAACGTCAATGAGGTAGTATGACCCATTGTTTAAATTTTTACTGACCACAAAGGGTCCTTCCCAAGGTGGGGATAACTTGTGTGCATCTAGAAGATCCTGGATGAGTTGGAGCACCAAGTCGCCTTCCTGAAAAGTCCTGGACTTAACCCGGCGGCTGTGATAACGACGCAGGTCCTGTTGATAAATTGCTGACCGGGCCGCTGCTAAGTCTCTTTCTTCATCCAACAAGTCAAGTGCATCCTGTCTGGCTTGTTCATTATTAGCTTCAACATAAGCCGCCACACGGGACGAGTCATGACGGATGTCACTAGGCAATACTGCTTCTGCTCCATAAACCATGAAGAAAGGTGTGTAACCCGTAGACCTATTGGGCGTAGTATTGATACTCCATAATACCGAGGGTAATTCCTCTACCCAACAACCCGGCGTTCGTTGTAAAGGAACCATAAGCCGGGGTTTGAGCCCTTTCAAAATTTCCTGATTGGCTCTCTCAGCTTGACCATTGGATTGAGGGTGAGCTACAGAAGAAACATCAAGCCGGATGTGTTCTCGTTGACAAAATTCCTCCATAGCTCCTTGGGACAGATTAGTGCCATTGTCAGTGATAATACTGCGTGGAAACCCGAAACGAAAAATCACCTTTTTCATGAACTGAACCGCCGTGGCTGCGTCACATTTACTCACAGGCTCCGCCTCAACCCACTTGGTGAATTTATCAACTGTCACCAGGAGATGTGTCTTTTTATCCTTAGACCTTTTGAAAGGTCCCACCATGTCAAGCCCCCAGACCGCAAACGGCCAAGTGATTGGAATCATCCGGAGCTCTTGAGCCGGCACATGCGCTCGTCGTGCAAATTTTTGACATCCATCACATCCACTGACCAGATCTTCTGCATCAGCGTGAGTCGTCAACCAGTAAAAACCGTGACGAAATGCCTTGGCTACTAAAGATTTTGACCCGGCGTGATGACCACAATCGCCTTCATGGATCTCACGAAGGATTTCTTGACCTTCTTCGGGGGAAACACCCCGCTGAAACACTCCAGAAACACTGCGATGGTATAACTCTCCATCCGAAATCGTCATGGACTTAGATCGCCGGGTTATCTGTCGAGCTAGGGTCTCATCCGCTGGCAACTCTCCCCGGGTCATGTAAGCCAAGAATGACACCGTCCAATCTGGGATGACATGAAGAGCCGCTACCAACTGTGCCTCCGGGTCAGGAACAGCTAAATCTTCTTCTGTGGGCAACTTGATAGAGGGGTTATGCAAAACATCCAAAAAGGTGTTAGGTGGCACCGGCTTACGCTGAGACCCCAGCCGGCTTAAAGCATCAGCTGCTTCGTTCTTTCGACGGTCAATGTGTTCCACCTGATAACCTTTAAAATATCCTGCAACGGCATCAACCTCTCGGCGATAAGCCGCCATGAGAGGGTCCTTGGAATCCCACTTGCCAGATACCTGTTGAGCCACTAGATCCGAGTCACCAAGACATCTGACCCGGCTCAAGCTCATCTCTTTTGCCACTCGAAGACCATGGAGCAAGGCTTCATACTCTGCTGCGTTGTTAGTGCAAGGAAACATCAACCGTAACACATAACAAAATTTGTCACCTCGTGGGGAAGTTAGCACGACTCCAGCCCCCGAGCCTTCCAATTGCCTGGATCTATCAAAATGAATAGTCCAATACATGTTGTCTGGCTTCTCTTCTGGCATTTGCATCTCTGTCCAGTCATTGATGAAGTTGACCAGGGCTTGAGACTTAATTGCAGTACATGGAACATACTTCAACCCATGAGACCCAAGCTCAATTGCCCACTTGGCAACTCGCCCCGTGGCTTCTCTGTTTTGAATAATATCTCCTAAAGGAGCAGAGCTAACCACAGTGATTGGATGTCCCTGAAAGTAATGCTTAAGCTTCCGGCTCGCCATGAACACCCCATAAACAAGCTTCTGCCAATGTGGATATCGTTGCTTAGACTCAATTAGCACTTCACTGACATAATAAACCGACCGCTGAATCGGATGCTCTTTGCCAGCCTCCTTGCGCTCTACCACAATAGCCACACTAACAGCCTGTGAGTTGGCAGCCACGTATAACAATAGCGGCTCTTTCTCAATTGGAGCAGTCAGGATCGGCGGCTCAGCCAGCTGTGCCTTTAGATCCTCAAAAGCAGCGTTCGCAGCATCGCTCCAAACAAAAACATCTATTTTCTTCATCAACTGATACAGAGGCATAGCCTTTTCCCCTAGCCGGCTTATGAACCGGCTCAAAGCAGCCACACGACCCGCCAGCCGCTGAACATCATTGACGCCGGTTGGTTTGGCTAGGGATGTAATTGCCTTGATTTTCTTTGGGTTAGCTTCAATACCTCGGTTAGACACCAAAAAACCCAAGAGTTTGCCGGCTGGCACTCCAAAAACACACTTGGCCGGGTTAAGCATCATTTTGTAAACTCGGAGATTATCAAAAGTCTCTTTCAGGTCCGTGACCAAGGTTTCCTCTTCCCTGGATTTCACCACTATATATGATCCACATAAGCATGAACATTGTGCCCAATTTGATTGTGAAGACAATTCTGCACACACCGCTGGTAAGTCGCCTGGGCACTCTTAAGCCCAAAAGGCATAGACACATAGCAGAAAGCTCCAAAAGGAGTTATAAAAGCTGCCTTCTCTTGATCCTTGACTGCCATCTTAATCTGATGATAACCAGAATAAGCATCTAAGAAACTCAATCGTGCGCAACCCGCCGTAGCATCAATGATCTGATCAATACGGGGGAGAGCAAAAGGATCAGCCGGACAAGCCTTGTTCAAATCTGTGTAATCCACACACATACGCCAGGTGCCATTCTTTTTTAGTACAAGCACCGGGTTAGCTAACCATTCGGGGTGAAAGACCTCCACAATGAACCCGGCTGCCAAGAGCTGGGCCACCTCTTCCCCAATGGCCTTGCGCCTTTCTTCATTGAACCGTCGGAGAAACTGTCTGACAGGTTTGAACTTTGGATCGATATTAAGAGTGTGCTCAGCGAGTTCCCTCGGGACACCCGACATGTTTGAAGGTTTCCATGCAAAGATGTCCCGGTTCTCACGGATGAACTCGATGAGCGCGCTTTCCTATTTTGGATCCAAGTTTGCGCTGATGATAAACTGTTTGGATGAGTCGCCAGGTACAAAGCCAACCATCTTAGTGTCATCAGCTGATTTGAATTTCAACTCCGGCTCATGCTCTGTCGTTGGTTTCTTTAATGACATCATGTCCGCCGGGTCAACATGATCCTTATAAAATTTTAACTCCTCTGTTGCACAAACAGATTCAGCATAGGCAGCATCACCTTCTTCACATTCCAAGGCTATCTTCCGGCTCCCATGTACTGTAATGGTGCCTTTATGACCCTGCATCTTGAGCTGCAAATATACGTAACACGGCCGAGCCATGAACTTGGCATAAGCCGGCCGCCCAAACAGAGCATGATATGGGATTTTGATCTTAACCACCTCAAAGGTTAATTTTTCCGCTCTAGAGTCATACTCATCCCCAAAGGCTACTTCCAGCTCAATCTTACCAACTGGGTATGCCGATTTACCAGGTACCACACCGTGAAAAACGGTGTTGGATTGTTTAAGACTTTTATCTGTCAATCCCATCCTGCGGAATGTCTCATAGTAAAGGATGTTGATGCTGCTGCCTCCATCCATGAGTACCTTAGTAAACTTGTACCCACCAACCTGAGGTGCCACTACCAAAGCCAAGTGACCCGGATTATCAACCCGGGGCGGGTGATCCTCTCTGCTCCACACAATAGGCTGCTCCAACCAACGTAGATACCATGGAATTGCCGGCTCAACGGCATTGACGGCCCTCTTGTGAAGTTTCTGGTCCCTCTTACATAAACCGGTAGTCAAGACATGATACTGTCCGCTACTGAACTGCTTCGGGTTGCTCTGATAACCGGATTGCTGTGGCTGATTCCCTTGGCTGTGTTGCTGATTATATCCTCCTTGGTAACCAGGATAACCCTGACCGTGAAAACCTCCTCCGCTTGAACCGGCGCCCGGGCCCTGAAAGCCGCCTCCACCTGAACCGCCACCTGGGCCGTGACCCCCATCAAATGCATTTGAATTTTTAAATGCTTTCATGATCGTGCAATCCTTCCACAAGTGGGTGGCTGGTTTCTCCCGGGTGCCATGTTTTGGACAAGGTTCATTCAACAACTGCTCAAGGGTGGGGCCTGACCCGCCCGATCGAGGGGGTTGTCTGCCCTTGCGCCGCTGATTACCACCCTGCGCATTAGTATTAGCAACAAACTCATCAGACTTACTTTTATTACCTCCCTGATTCGCCGGGTTATGTTGGTGACCCTTGCTGTTGCCGTTCTTCTTTCCCTTCGTTGCCTTTTCTTCGTCAGACACCGGGTCCTTGGTGGTATCAGAATCGGCATACTTGACCAGAGCCGCCATCAACGTTCCCATGTCATTACAGTCACGTTTAAGCCGTCCCAGCTTCTGCTTCAGAGATTCAAAACGGTAATTTTTCTCCAACATCAAAACTGCTGAGCCGGCATCCATCTTATCAGAGTAATGTATTATCTACTTGACTCGACGCACCCAATGGGTTGTAGATTCACTATCCTCTTGCTTGCAATTGGTCAGGTCCACAATCGACATTGGCTGCTTACACGTGTCCTTAAAGTTCTGGATGAACCGCGCTTTCAACTCTGCCCATGAGCCGATAGAATTGCGTGGCAATCCCTTCAACCAGGTCCGAGTTGTTCCATCCAACATCATGGTAAAATACTTGGCCATTGCAGCATCGCTAACCTCCAACAACTCCATAGCCATCTCATAACTCTCAATCCAAGCCCCCGGCTATAGGTCAGCCGTGTAATTAGGCACCTTATAAGGCTCCTTGAAATCTTTTAGCAACCGCTCATTGCGTATGGCCGGTACCAAGCAAGGCACGCCTCCGGTTCTTGTGGCCACTCCTGCCTAATTACACGAGGTGGCTCCATGGCACATAACGAGGTTGGGGAAGTGACCCGGAGGTGTTGACACATAACGAGGAGGATCTGTATTTACACAAGGTGGCTCCATGGCGCGTAGCTGAACTAGTGCATCGGGTGTTGTGACCCGGTTTGCCTCCGGCGGGTGGCTCCCCCCAGCCCCGGGTGTATGGAACAGGTTCCTCCGATCCAGCGTTAGAGGCAGACACGATTGAGTTTTCTGATGCCTCCTCCTCATGACCTCGTTTGATGCGTTAAGATCCACCGAGAGCCGGAAAGTTTCTGCTTGAAGTTGCTGGGCACGAGCGTCCAGAGCTGCTCGTTCTGCTACCATCCGGGTTTCTTCCGCGGCTAGATTTTCTTTAGCTTGCACCATCTCCTCCAGCACGCGTGCCACTTCTGCGTCGTGCTGGGCTTTATCCGCCGGCTCTACCGCAGAGGTTAACAGAGTCGTCAGCCGATCCATGAGGTCCATTAGAATCTAAGCCGGGGGGCGCGCAGGGTCTCCTGACCCGGCTGCTGCTGACCCGGTAGCTGCTGCTGCCGATGCGGTAGAATTCTGCCCGGGCTGCGTCCCTGCCATGAAGACTCCGGCCCAATTCGGCGGCTCAAGAGGGTCCGAAATACTGCTGCCATCGGAACAGCCCCCGAGCATGCCGTCTTGCAGCTGGTACAATGAGTCCGTCTCACCTGTTGATGATGCAGTATCAGAGCAGATGGTCGTCTCCCCGCCTTCCATCGATCCTTCGGAGTATTCACCGCCATGGATGCAGCCTACGAAGGCATGTTTCACGATAGATTGAACACGGGCGGTCCTGGCGCGCTGAGCCGTTTCGATGAGGTTGGTGTGGACGTCCGGCTCAGGGCCTGACTCGCCGATCCGGCCGATGAAGACGTGAATTCCGCCGAAGGGGACCCGGTACCCGTACTCCATTGAGCCGGCCTCGGGGCCCCAGCCTTCGTCGTCGATGTAGAGCTTGCCGCGACGACTCTTGGTCATCCGGCCACAGCATATCCCTCGAGCCCTTCGAAGTTGCCCTTCAAGAACTCAAATCCATCGTGCGCTGGCCCCACGGTGGGCGCCAACTGTCGTGGAGTTGACACGGCAGATGTCCTAGAGCAAGGACTTAGTCGTAGGGCCATCACATTAGGAAGCTTAAAGGGGTTAATCGGGACAAGGGACACACGAGAGAGTTTTTATACTAGTTCGGCCCCTTACGATGAAGGTAAAAGCCTACGTCTAGTTGGGATTGGTATTGCTGAAGTTTTGATCTCCAAGGGGCTCAACTCGCCGGCTTGGTTATCAATTTGGTTGTTTCTTAACCTAAGCCGCCACCGGGTCGTCCCCTTATATACATGGGTTGACGCCTGGTGGCCTACAGAGTCCTGGCCGGCTCATAATCGTGTCCGTCTCGGTGACTTCCTTTACATACCTTTCTTAACAAGTCTTTCCTTACATACGGCGGTTTACAATATCGGGCCTTAAACCGGCCCCAGGCCTTTGGGCCTTCTATATGTTTAATAAATTATCATCTTGAATGTATATTGAGCTTCTTATGTAACCCGCCATTAGGGTTGACCCGGCCCCTCCTGGGCGGGTCATACTGGTAGTAATATCCCCAACAGTAACGGTGGCGAAGGTAACAATATTGGTTTTGTAGTGATTGTAACAGTGGCAACGGAAAAGTAACTAAGCAAAGATCAATATGTGAAAAGCTCATAGGCATTGGATCAGTGATGGATAATTATGTCAGATGCGATTCCTCATACAATAGTTATAACATAGGGTGACACAGAACTAGCTCGAGTTCATCAATGTAATGTAGGCATGTATTCCGAATATAATCATACGTGCTTATGGAAAAGAACTTGCATGACATCTTTTGTCCTACCCTCCCATGGCAGGGGGGTCCTATTGAAAACTAAGGGATATTAAGGCCTCCTTTTAATAGAGTACCGGACCAAAGCATTAACACTTAGTGAATACATGATCTCCTCAAACTACGGTCATCACCGGTAAGTATCCCGATTATTGTCACTTCGGGGTTAACGGATCATAACACATAATAGCTGACTATAGACTTGCAAGATAGGATCAAAAACTCACATATATTCATGAAAATATAATAGGTTCAGATCTGAAACCGTGGCACTCGGGCCCTAGTGACAAGCATTAAGCATAGCAAAGTCATAGCAACATCAATCTCAGGACATAATGGATACTAGGGATCAAACCCTAACAAAACTAACTTGATTACATGATAAATCTCATCCAACCCATCACCATCCAGCAAGTCTACGATGAAATTACTCACGCACGGCGGTGAGCATCATGAAATTGGTGATGGAGGAAGGTTGATGATGACGATGGTGACGGATTCCCCTCTCCGGAGCCCCGAACGGACTCCAGATCAGCCCTCCCGAGAGAGATTAGGGCTTGGCGGCGGCTCCGTATCATAAAACGCGATGAATCCTTCTCTCTGATTTTTTTCCTCCCCGGACGTGAATATATAGAGTTGGAGTTGAGGTCGGTGGAGCATCAGGGAGCCCACGAGGCAGGGCGCGTGCCCAGGGGGGTAGGCGCGCCCCCACCCTCGTGGATAGGGTGTGGGCCCCCTGGCCTTGATTCTTTCGTCAATATTTTTTATATATTCCAAAAATATTCTCCATTGATTTTCAGGTCATTCCGAGAACTTTTATTTCTGCACAAAAATAACACCATGGCAATTCTACTGAAAACAGCGCCAGTCTGGGTTAGTTCCATTCAAATCATGCAAGTTAGAGTCCAAAATAAGGGCAAAAATGTTTGGAAAAGTAGATACGATGAAGACGTATCAGTACTGCAAGCGGTACTACCGCTCTACTTCCGCTCTACTACCGCTGAGCGCGTAGAGGCAACAGAAGACAACAAATAAGCGGTAGTAGCCGCGGAACTGGATCAACGACAGTACCGCACAAGCGGTACTACCGCTGCCTTAGGGCAGGTTAACAGGAGGAACAAGAAAAGAACTCCATCGAATCGAGAAAGGAACAAGGGAGCAAATATGAAAGTGTGTACGTGTTGACTTCACCTAAACCTTTTCGAAGTGGACCCTCTCTTAATAGTACGGTGTTCCTACGACTCAAATCCACCAAAAATGAAATGCAAGAAAACAACCGTCTTCGCTTTATATCTCCGAGGGGTACGGATTGTCTTGTGCCATATGATAGATTATCTGAAATGCACAATACATACGATTAGTCCACTAATGCATTGTCATCAATCACCAAAACCGAGAGAAATATTCCCTAACAAAGACACACAATTCTTTTGTGTGTTCTTAAAAAACTATGGGATGTGATTTACTCTTAAAGGAACTACATCATCAAATCTTACGAAAAACATTCTTACACTAGGATTTCGTATGATTTATAGTAAGAGGACATATCTTTTATGTCTTGCACGTATCTTCTCTCTCTATATCGATTCCGTCAAAGCTTTTGTCCCATAGAACCATGTCTACAATTCTTGTACTCTCTCCCTTTGGGTTTATAAGTCACGCATGGATTTCTAGTTCTTCAATTTGACTAGAGAAACATGCATTATATTTACAAAAAATATATCTTTAGGGTCGTCATCAAATGAAGTTTCTAACCATATAATTTTCGTGGCATATTATGCATGTCCTTTTTAGTTGGCATACTATGCATGTTTAAATAGTTAAATCGAAGACCTGGAAACATGTGCCCAACTTATAAACCCAAACAGAGGGAGTATATTAGTTCCTATCCAGGTCACAAAATCATGACATTCTAATCTTATTTTTTTTCTGTTTTAGTATTTCGGGAATTCGGTGATTCAAAAAGTTCATAAACAATCTGGCGGCCTCCCAAAAAAGATGTGCTAAACATTGAAGGAGACGAAACAGAACAAACTCACAGGCCTCAGGAGTCGATGGAAGGAGATCCACGTGAGTTCAGCGGTCTTCAAGAGAAGTGCTAATTATTAGCGGTGAAGACAACTGATATTTAGCACGCGATTAGGCATTTTTCTAAAAGTAGTAAAAAGATCAAAAAAAATATGAATCTTTTTCAGAGCAAGCATTGTCTAGTGTATTACTCGTTCAAAGTGCCAGGAAAGTCAGTTTGTCGTGAAACTTTACATGTTAGTAATATAGTACTCCCTCAGTAAACTACTTTAGTAATCTAAATGCTATTATATTTCTACTTTAGTGATCTAAACACTTTTATATTTCTTTACGGAGGGAGTACAGACAATGCTTGTTTCGAAAAAGTTTTAAAAATATTTTACCAGTTTTACATTCTTTTTGCAATTCGGGTACATGTGCACCCATGTCTGAAGGTGTACTTTTTATTTATAGAATGTACTCCCTCCATTTTTAAATATAAGTCTTTTGAGAGATTTCAATATGGATTACATACGGAGCAAAATGAGTTAATGTACACTTTAAAATATGTTTGTATATATCCTTATGTAGTCCCTACTGAAATCTTTAAAAAGACTTATATTTAGAATCAGAGGGAGTACATGTTATGCTACTTTCAGGTGTTTTGGATGCATTTTGGATGGAGTGTACATAAGCCGTTTGCAACTTGTAGATTTTGAGGTGCAGCCACAGCCCACGTGAGACATCTAATCCAGCGACCACGTCACATGCATGAGGCATTCCTAATGTTTTTCCTTCCCTATGCGCTCTGTTTTGCGGACGAGACACTGTCTGTTCATGATGACGAGATGATGTTTTGCCCATGACGCAATCGAGTTGGTGATACATTTTTCTATGGGCCTTGTATGCGTTGTTCTCATCGATGTTTATGTTCTTAGTGTCCAAGTCAAGTGATCAAAAGGCAGGCAGCACTAGGCTACACCAAATGGAAGCATATGTGTGTAGCGAACTAGCGATGATGCGGACCATTTGGGTTCCATGAATGAGTCATCCTGCACTCACTCGTGATACAGAGGACCATTTCTTTCGTGTGGGTTTTTCATGCTTTTATTTTTGTCGCCGGTTCGTTGTATTTTTTATTGGCAATCAATATGTTTTAAATTTCCGTGGAATTAATATAGTCCTCCGCGAGCGTCAATGACATTATTATTGGAATAGAACCCTAACCACTAACATATCTACTAATGACAATGACAGTTCGATAAAGGAGCTCTGTCCTGTGTACAAAGCTAAAGGAAGCATATCACAGGTCCTCTGCTTTGCCGCTGACTTAATAACATGAAAAATGCAACAAGCACCACTAGTGCCGACTAGTATAATCATTACTATCTTTTCCCCCATGAACTTGAGCACATGGATTTTTATCAAAAGTAACAGTAGCTCGTTTATCAAATGTAACAGTACAGGCACGTTTGGGACGCCAGAGCTTCAAATGAAAATTTATCATGGCCGTGTACACCATGATGATGCAGAGGCCAGAGATTTGACCTCTTTTCTTGTTTCAAAAAGATGAATTTCTGTCTGTGTTTGAAAAAGAAATTTGTTCAAGTTCCGTGAGAAGAGGAGTACAAATTCGTTTGTGTGCCCACGCTGCAAGTGGAGTAGTATATTGGTCCTGGTCTCCTGAACCTGCAGCTAGCACATGGCAGCGCGGTAACTGCGCTCATCAATGTGCATCCGCAATCGGTGCAAATCTAGCTATAGGTTCAAATGGAGGTCAATCTTGGTTGCCTTCAATCAGATAATCAAATCCTTTCCGTAGCAAGAGAAAATTGGTCAATTTCTGCACGCGTACATATTTATATCCCTATATATGGAGATCGATCTCATCCCTATGAAATTTATGATGACGTAAGGGTACAATTACAGTTAGCAATTTGTCTCATCTGGTACACTACGTACTACTACTAGTATGTGTGACAACTTTAATTGTCACGCGCCCAGCACACTTGAATTCGTCTCTGGATCCTCACCTAATAACACAAAAGTAGCTAGCGTGGTCTCTTCCATCCCATGATCGATCCCATCATCCGGATGAGTACCATGGCCGCAGTTTATTCTTTAACAGTTTGTAGCTATGGCGATCTGAGATTAGACTCTTTGTGACAAAATCAGCCCATCAGAATTCAAGCTCAAGACTTGACACCGGTGCTCGTATTTTTCATATTTATTTCAGATTTTTCGGCGATAATCGTTTAGTGGGAAGAGACGTTTCCGTCGACTACGAGGACAACTGTGATGACTTCATCAATCTCAAGATGTTCGACTCGGTATCTCGAAGGTGCTCATAGAGATACGGTGTGCGTGCATGCATTCCTAGGGATGAATGAATGTGTGTGTATGTGAGCATCTGTGTTTGTACTAAGTAAAATAAATTTGTAGCTATGTGGGTGTGCTGCCTGGTCAAGCATAACAAGGGTAGAATACCAGCAGTTTGAAATGCGGGAATTTCAACTGAATTTTATACTAGATACCCTCATTCCATAATGTAGCAGACTTTTTCAAAAGTCAAATATTGTAGAATTTGATCAAATATATAGAGAAATTGCAAAGAAAAAATATCTAATAAATATAACATAAAAATATATCTAATGACTTATCTAATGATATTTATCTGATATTTTAAATATAGATGTCCTTATAAAAGTCAAAGGCTGTGAAGTTTGACTTTTTTTATGCATTACATTATGAAAAGGGGAGAGTAACTCAACACGACAATCATAACAAAGTTCACTGTGAATGTATGCATTTTTTTTGGCGGGGATACTGTATGCATCAAATTTTTTATGGGAATTGTATGCATTGATTGATGCAAATAGACCGTGGGAACCATCATAAACTATACATGGCCACCATTCCTTTTTGTGCATATCTTATATTGAGAAGAAATTTAAAGACCTTTTCCCTGCGCAATAAGAAAAGAATGTTTTCGTGAGGGATGAAATGAGACGGAAGTTGAAGGGACTTTTGTTGGAAAGAGAAAATCTTTCCTATTTAAAAAGAATCTGGCATTACATCGTTCAGTTTGTCATTCTTTCAATCTTAGATATGTTCTCGTCTCCCTCTTTCCGTTTTGATTATTTCCTTTCATCTATGATTTTTCTAATCAGTTTTTCTTTTTCTGAAGACCGCCTCAACTGCCCCACATCTTATTGACTTACAAATAAAATTATGGTGTCTTTGGTACACTGACAAATTCTTACCAAATAAATTATTATTTATGCAATCATATTTATATGGTCAGGTAAACCACTAGCTAAATATTTATACCCGGCAGAGTCAATTATCTAGTAAAATAAAGGCACCGGAGGTAACCTTACAGAGGGCCCAAGCACATGACAAAGACACGAACCTTGATCCATCATCTCCATGTATCAGTCTCAGTATACACCCACTCTTCATCAGAGTAATTTCCCTATTCACACCAATCCATTTCACCAATCCTACAAGCATGAAAACCAAACTGTACTGTAGTACTGTATACACTTTGCCTATACATGAACAGATAAACACTAGCCAACTTCGCCAACACAAGAATAGAATGTCAGCCCGTATACTCTTTATCTCACACGAAATCAGAAACCTGCTAATAATTATTACAACTGCAAACAGATGTGGACAAGAGAATGGACAAAATTTTATGCACACTACTCACAACCAAACCCACTGCAAGCCCCGACAAGCAGAGTAGAAGCCGGCACACATCAATCTTTGTCAGGCACCAACTCATTTGGCTTCAAGGCGTTCCTCGGAGAATTAGCAGCATTATCTACAGAAATGATGGATACTGGGGATGATGACTCGCCTGGGCTGAGGATCGGAGAATCTGGCCTGGAGGGGACGGGCGATACTTCTTCCTGGGCTAAATAAGCTTCAACCACCGGAAACATGTTTTCAGTGTATGCGCGATTGGTATCTTCTTCTAGCTTGCTGTCTTTCATATTGCCATCGCCAAAGGAGACGACATTGTGGGCGGCGAACTGGTGAAAATCTACTATTTCACGCAGGAAGCGATTTTCACGGGCATACATGGAGTTCTCCTGTGCCAGCCTTGATTTCTCGGCCAGTAATGTCTCCAGTTGCATGCGGATCTGTTTCAAGAGGATCTATTTCAGTACAACTTTGAGAGGGCTAGCTATACTGATCAATAGAAGTTCCAATCACCCATTGGTTATCTTTTATTATTTTGTGAAGCCATTGGTTATCTTTTAAACTAAGACTATAGCCAACTTTCATCTGAACCGCAACAAAATGTACTGGGTTCATAGAATTGCTGGAAGAAAGCAAATAGTAACAGAAAGCATATTAGTACTACTGATTACTGAGCAATGTATGGTACAAAACTATATAGCAGTTCCACCCATCTTGGATGTTTACACGTGCAGTGAGTGGATAAAATTAAGAACTGTGCAGTGGATGAGGATTATTAACTTTGGTGCAAACAATATAACTCCAAATTTCTACTAGGCTAAGAAAAAAAATTACCAGGTCATCATCCTCTTCAATTTTGACCCCTTTCTGCTTAGTTCCACGCAACATTTTGTTCTCTTCTTCTAGCTGAGTGCAGCGCTGCTTCGCAAAGGCTAGGTCCGCTTTAACAGTTTTTAGTTCACGAAGTACAAGTTTTGCTTTAGCAGCCATCGCATTAGCAACCTGAAACAGTTTGTAGGGGGTAAGAGGAAGCACCATTGGACGGACATAAATAGTAAATAACAATGTTCATTTATTACTGCTGTCTAAATGGATGGTGAAAAGTACACAGGGCTTATTTTGAACCATATTGATGGCCAAAACAAATAACACAGTAAAAGGAAACTTGAACAAATATCTTTCAAAATAAATAAATAAACAAATATCTTTCAGCATAGATCATAGATGTCCATATGTTTCATCTAGTGCTACAGAGAATTAATATTGCAATGCTGCCTTTGGCTTAAACTAAATGAACTAGAAAATCTAATCCTAAAAGTTGAGGGCCACTTTGGATCGTAATAATTTCATAGAATTTTGTATGATTCCAATCCTTCAGGAACTACAGAGGCCATTTGGGTCATAAGGATGACGCTATCGAATTCATATGGATTGCTTTCGTAACTAATTCTATAGGAATTTCAACATCCACTTCAACCACTTTTCCCCACTCATTTGCATAGGACTGGGTATTTTTTTCTGCATTTCCTTATGTTTTGTGGTTTATAGTTCCTGTATGTTTCATATTCCTAGGTTTTTCATTCCTAAGATCTAAAGAGGCCCTGAACTGGGAATATAAGCATGTGTAAGCAAGCTTTTGTCAAGTAAAAGGTTTAGTAGCTTTCCCATAAAGGGTTTGGTAAAGCATATTCCTAATTGATCTATAATCGTATGGCACCTTACGTCGCGAGAAGCTTTTAACTGGGTCTCCTGGGCTGCCTCAGCTTTATTCAGTGTGAAACTCGGAGGGGGGAATGCATCTGCAGCAGGATTCTGCATATGCAAACTGGAACTGTTAGGCTTTCTTCTAATTTGTATCTTCTTTGTTTCCTCGATGATGTTTGATGTCTTATTATCGACAATAATGAGACCTTCCTGTAAAACATAGAGATGAAAACAAGTCAGTGCACAAACCAAACAGGATGCTGAACTTCCAAAAGAGATACTGTAAAATACCCAGAGACAACACAAAAAGGGCCCGAAATGAAGCTACAATTACGAGTTGTGTCGGTGGTATCGTAAAATAAATAAAGCTGTGTGATGCTAAAGAGCTTTACTTCCAAGGCGTTTCTGATTCTTCCACCAAACTGGTTGACAGAAGCGGCAAGTGCCTCTGACCTCTTCCACGGTTCGCTCCTTTCTGTTCCTCCATAGCTGTCGAATGACCAACGAGATTGAGGGGCCTGAAATAAGAAAATGGAACGAAGAATGTAAATCACCTAAAGGCTAAGGAACCAGCCATGGACAATAAGTTTACTGATTGTATTTCATCGTGTTTCACCAATGTATGTGGATCCAGCTTTTCCTATATTTGCTGTCTCACCTGAGCTCCATCCGATAAGTTGGGCTTGCGAGTAGCACTTTGAACTTTCCCATGGTCATCGAACTTGTGAGCAGCAGCATCCTCATCGAGAATCCCCTTGGCCTTTCTTGCCAATGCTCCCCACAATCCAACCTTAGGCTCACGCATGCTATCCATCGACGTGTAGTTGTACGACGAAGCAGCCGAACTCTGCTCATTCACCGCAGACCAAATCAACACAGCAACCCATATAAGTAGAACAACATTTTTGAGTACATGAAGAATATCTGTCAATCCTAAGCAAGGAATAAAAATTAGCGTGCTATGGGAAAATAGCACATCCCTTAAAATCCGCTATAGCAAACGATTTTACACTGATTTTATTTAGCGAGACATTGCTCAGAACGCTATAGCGTGCCATTTATATCAGTGATCCTAAGTGATACAGACATGCTAAATTTCACCTCGAACTGAACAATAGAAACGGACATCAGAGGAACACTACAGCTTGCTGATTATCTCAGTGATGGGTTTGGAATCAGACAGTGATTATCCAGTAGCTGGCATATTCAGGACCAAATTGACCTGCTAGTTCAAGCTGACCCCGATAGGTAAGCAAGAGGGAAAACCTGCATCAATTCGTGACTATCGCACATCGTCTCAACAAATTTCGTGTCGGACGAAACGGAGGGCACATCTGTAGTAGCGAACTGGACGAGATGTGATCCCGATATAATATTCGACCGACGGATCGAGACAGGCGCAAGCGCAAGCAAATCAGCAGTGATTACTAATAACCAGAGGGATTGGATGGCAGAGAAGACGGGTGGGGGAGGAGAGGGGGAGAGGGTGCTTGCCTGGGGCTGGGGAGTCCGGCGGTCGTCGGAGGCGACGGGCCCCTGCTGCTTCCGGCGGTAGGCCATGATGAGCTGGGTGGGTGGAGGTGGGAGGGACGCGGAGCGGAAGAAGCGAACAGCTGCTGCTATAGCTTTTTGGTGATCCCTTGCTTGCTTTGATTAGAGAGAGACACCAAGCTGGACCAACCTGTCAAAATTCAACAGATGGGCCCACATGTGCTCTCTGGCACAAACGCCCTTTGTCACCTTTGCTGAGAAGTGTTTTTTGTTTTTTGTTTTTGCAATTCAGAGAGTTTTATCCAAACAAAAGCATTCTTCGGATAATCAACCAGGAGGTTGGTCACTAGGACTCTAGAAGTTCCATCGAGACAGATTTTGGTCACATTTAAAGTGCAAGCATGCTTTAAACAGAGATGAGCCAGAATGTTTACTACGTGTTTACATGTTGAATATCAAGTAAAGAGAAATGACAAGCTAACTCTCCAATTTCAACTAAGATAGAAGCCACAATTGAACGAGAATTATGACGAGTGTTCCAAAGTGTAACCATCTACAAACAATCAACCTCTATGCTTAAATTCTCGCAGCTTGGCAAACCCGACACTGTCCGAGAATAGGCTAAAGCAATCAACAGGTCAAAGATGCCCATGTATGGCTTGCACCCAACACCAAGAAGAGCAAAGGATAAACGTGCAACCCCGTCATCGTCACCATGATTGTGCGCAAAACTCACCGCCCATAAGTAGTCATATTGATGACGTCGTGCCCCAAAGGTCGCTAGACGTAACCAGGCAAAACAGGAGGGGGCTTCCTAGGTAATTCTAGAAGCGCAATCGCCTACCTGGTCCGCCGCATGGGGTTTGCAGGATAAGCCCGTCTCCTTCATGTTTTGACCGATTGTGTGACTGCCAGATAGCCCACATGATGGTGAGGATATTCATGCAGCTTGACTAAAAAACTAGAGTCACATAAAATGTCCCTCACCCATGAATGAGGGTGGAAACGAGGAAGACGAATACCAAACCACGCATGAGCTTCTTCCTAGAAGCGCCGAGCATGTGAGCAATGCATCAAAGCATGCTTTAAATCTTCTCCAGCTATAAATATTTTGCATCAGTCGATCTCAGCAATATGACGTCTGCTCGTCTGGCAGAATTCCACGAAGAACTCTTCATTGGAAGATTTGCACTTTTGGGACGACATTCATTTTTGAGAGGGCAATCCACATCTCTTGATTATTCCCTAAGGTCTCGGTAACCATTTCTTCTTGAAGAGCAACACACTCTTTTTGAATCACAAGGGCACGGTACGCCAACTTTATAGTGTAGATGCCTGATCATTCAAATGCCTAGCCTCACCACCGCTTAGCCTGATAGGAATATTGAGGATGGCTTCGGCATTATGTGCAATGCAAGTATCACAAACACCGTCACATCCAATTATCTGGATCAATTAGATTCGAGACCTTATCAACAGTGGAGTTCGCTGGTTTGAGCAGCAGTGTCATAGAGATAGTTATGGAAATCCACTTGTTCGTCCACACCGAGACTAAACTCCCATCACCAATTCTCTTAACTAGATGACCCTTTGCGTCCTTGGCGCGGCCAAGAAGTCAAGAAACTTATGAACAATATATATATATATATTATGAATGGTCTGCAAAGGGGAAAAATAAATGGGACAGAGAATGTAGATGAACTATTTGAAGGATGTTTTTCGTGAATTATCCGCAAGTGATTATGCTTGTATTGTGTTTGTCGGTGTTCTGGGACCGGGGGTGCCCAGACTTGCCTGCCTGCGGGCTTGTGCATGGCTCCACCAACGGCCTGGTACGACCCATCTTCAGCAGCAACCACTCAAGACCCTCATGAGGGGCCAAGCTTCGCAAGGCGGATGACGCCAAGACCTCCCTGGGGGCAGCCTCACTAGGCTGGCTCCCGAGTCTCTATGCAAGGGGCACCTCGCGAGGTTCACGTGACGTGAGCCGTGACGACCAAGGCCAGGTGGGCGCCAGCGGGCGCAGTGTGCCAATTTCCTCTTTCGTGCTAAAGAGGCAGGCGCAGGCGAGGAGTGCCAAGGGATCAGGCAAAGGTTTCCATATCGGTGCAACGAGACCAAGACCAGCAGGACGGAAGGACAGAGGTCACCATGGAGCCCACATCAGCGCCACTACCAGAGTCTTTGGCAGGCGAAGACCACCTTTTGTCAGGATAGCTTGTACTAGTTGCCCCCTTCGAATTTGGCCATTGTGGGATCTCTTCCCGCCTTACATTTGGCAAGAGGACCAAGGCCACTATAAATAGGACTAGCCACCACCATAGGTAGAGGAGACTCATCTTGGATCGAATCCATTCCATCCCCACATCCACAGCTCGCCTAGCTCAAGAACACCTCTCCTCCTGAGGCTGTTCGTCCATTGTATTAGTTCATCCTTAGCCCGTGAGGCAATCCACCAACACCACACTGGAGTAGGGTATTACACCGCAAAGTGGTCCGAACCAGTATAAACCCTTGTGTCTCTTGTTCTTTGGGTTCGTCGAGCTAGGTCGCAAGATCGTTGAGCGAGCGAACTAGGGAGAGAATGTTCTTCGTGCGCACCCCAGAGTTCGAACCTCAAGGGTTAGCCGGAATCCGCAATCCGACATTTGGCGCGCCAGGTAGGGGTGCACCGGAGCCCCGCCTCTCCGCTCGCCCCCCCCCCGATCGCTTCATCTCTCCGTTCGGCCCTCATGGCAGGAGCCACCCTGTCGGCCGGATCGATGGGCGTGCATGGAGGCTCCATGGGCCTCTGGGCCTTCGCCCCCGCCTTACGACAGGTGCAGTGGCCGCACAAGTTCAAGCCGGATATGCCGCCTTGCTACGATGGTGCGGCAGATCTAGCCGCCTTCCTGCTAGTGTATGAGGAGGTCGTTCGTGAAGCCGGAGGAGATGACAGGGCCATGGCCAACTGGTTCCCCATGGCCCTGGCCGGCGTGCCGCGCGCCTGGCTGCTCAGCCTGCCAGGATCCTCGGTAGCCTCCTGGGAGAAGCTGCGCGGTCTCTTCATCACGCTCTTCGCAGCACCAGCGTCCCCCGCCGTTGCGGCCATCCTCGGCAGCTCGCAGGGACCGCTGATGACCCACAAGTATAGGGGATCTATCATAGTCCTTTCGATAAGTAAGAGTGTCGAACCCAACGAGGAGCAAAAGGAAATGACAAGCAGTCTTCAGTAAGGTATTCTCTGCAAGCACTAAAATTATCGGTAACAGATAGTTTTGTGATAAGGTAATTCATAACGGGTAACAAGTAACAAACGTAAACAAGGTGCAGCAAGGTGGCCCAATCCTTTTGTAGCAAAGGACAAGCCTGGACAAATTCTTATATAAAGGAAAGCGCTCCCGAGGACACATGGGAATTATCGTCAAGCTAGTTTTCATCATGCTCATATGATTCGCGTTCGTTACTTTGATAATTTGATATGTGGGTGGACCGGTGCTTGGGTACTGCCCTTCCTTGGACAAGCATCCCACTTATGAGTAACCCCCCTTGCAAGCATCCACAACTATGAAAGAAGAATTAAGGTAAACCTAACCGTAGCATGAAACATATGGATCCAAATCAGCCCCTTACGAAGCAACGCATAAACTAGGGTTTAAGCTTCTGTCACTCTAGCAACCCATCATCTACTTATTACTTCCCAATGCCTTCCCCTAGGCCCAAACAATGGTGATGTGTCATACAGTTGACGTTCACATAACACCACTAGAGGAAAGACAACATACATCTCATCAAAATATCGAACGAATACCAAATTCACACGACTACTTATAACAAGACTTCTCCCATGTCCTCGGGAACAAACGTAACTACTCACAAATCATATTCATTTTCATAATCAGAGGGGTATTAATGTGCATAAAGGATCTAAACATATAATCTTCCACCGAATAAACCAACTAGCATCAACTACAAGGAGTAATCAACACTACTAGCAACCCACATGTACCAATCTAAGGTTTTGAGACAAAGATCAGATACAAGAGATGAACTAGTGTTTGAGAGGAGATGGTGCTGGTGAAGATGTTGATGGAGATTGACCCCCTCCCAATGAGAGGATTGATGGTAATGCCGATGGTGATGATTTCCCCCTCCCGGAGGGATGTTTCCCCGGCAGAACAGCTCCGTCGGAGCCCTAGATTGGTTCCGCCAAGGTTCCGCCTCGAGATGGTGGCGCTTCGTCCCGAAAGCTTCCTTACGATTTTTTCCATGGCAAAAAACACCTTATACCAGAAGATGGGCATCGGGGGGCTTCCATGTGGCCCACGAGGCAGGGGGCGCGCCCTCCACCCTCATGGACAGTGGGTGGCCCCCCTCTAGTGCTTTCTTCACCCAATATTTTTAATATATTCCAAAACTGACTTCCTTGGAGTTTCTGGACTTTTTGAGTTGTGCAGAATATGTCTCTAATATTTTCTCCTTTTCCAGCCCAGGATTCCAGCTGCCGGCATTCTCCCTCTTCATGTAAACCTTGTAAAATAAGAGAGGAAAGGCATAAGTATTGTGACATAATGTGTAATACAACCCATAATGCAATAAATATCGATATAAAAGCATGATGCAAAATGGACGTACCAACTCCCCCAAACTTACACCTCGCTTGTCCTCAAGCGGAAGCCGATATCGAAAAATATGTCAACATGTTTAGAGATAGAGGTGTCGATAAAATAAAATATGGACATGAGGGCATCATGATCATTCTTAGAATAGCAACATATATAAATATATATTGTCATATGATTTCTTATGCTGAAGTAACAATCTATTCACAATGTAAAGTATGAATCAGAAACTTCATTGAAAAACTAGCAAATTATAATCTCAGTCATTGAAGCAATTGCAATTTATCATAACATCGGAAAGAGTCAATATAAGAGCTTCTCAGCAAGTCCACATACTCAACTATTATTTAGTCTTTCACAATTTCTAACACTCAAGCAATACTCATGGGTATGAAGTTTTAATCAGACACAGAGAAAGATAGGGGCTTGCAGTTTTGCCTCCCAACCTTTTACCTCAAGGGTAACGTCAACAATAATGCTTTATGAAAACCCACATCCAATTGAATATATATATATATATATATCAGGATCTTTCCAACACATAGTGATTGCCAAAGGATAAAGTGTAAAAAGGAAAGGTGAAGATCACCATGACTCTTGTATAAGGTATAAGACAAAAATAAAAGATAGGCCCTTCGCAGAGGGAAGCAGAGGTTGTCATGTGCTTTTATGGTTGGATGCACCAAATCTTAATGCAAAAGAACGTCACTTTATATTGCCACTTGTGATAGGGACCTTTATTATGCAGTCTGTCGCTTTTATTTCTTCCATATCACAAGCTCGTATAAAGCTTGTTTTCTCCACACTAATAGATCATACATATTTAGAGAGAAATTTTTATTGCTTGCAACAATGACAACTTACTTGAAGGACCTTACTCAATCCATAGGTAGATATGGTGGACTCTCATGGCAAAACTGGGTTTAAGGATATTTGGAAGCACAAGTAGTATCTCTACTTAGTGCAAAGAATTTGGCTAGCATGAGGGGGAAAGGCAAGGTCAACATGTTGGATGACCCAAGACAATATAATTTATTTCGGATATAAGAAAACATAACCCATTACGTTGTATTCCTTGTCCAACATCAACTTTTTAGCATGTCATATTTTAATGAGTGCTCACAATCATAAAAGATGTCCAATATAGTATATTTATATGTGAAAACCTCTCTTTCTTTATTACTTCCTATTAATTGCAACGATGACCAAAACTATGTTTGTCAACTCTCAACAACTTTTATTCATCATACTCTTTATATGTGAAGTCATTACTCTCCATAAGATCAATATGATCTCTTTATTTCTTTTTATTCTTTCTTTTTTTATTCCCTCAAGATCATAGCAAGATAACCAAGCCCTCGACTCAAGACTAATATTTATTATATATAGCTCACGGACTTGATTACATAGATAAGGATCAACACAAAAACTCAAAGCTAGATCATAATAAACTTTATTCTACTAGATCAAGATATAACCAAAAGGATCGAACTAAGAAAAATGGTAAAGATAGAAGTGTGATGGTGATACGATACCGGGGCACCTCCCCCAAGCTTGGCAGTTGCCAAGGGGGTGCCCATACCCATGTATTTATCTCTCTTTCTTCGGAGGTGGTGATGATGGAGTTGTTGATGATGTAGGCTTGCCGTCCATCTTCCAAGGCATAGGCTCACCATCATAGAAGGATGATCGAGTCTCCGGATCCTCAAATCTGCAGCCAAACTCATCCTCTTGAATCTATATTCATACTCATAGTTTTGGTGTTGCAGGTCATAGATCTGGGCTTGGAGGTGCTCGATTTTCTCATGAAGCTTGAAGATGGTCTCCCCAATGTTCTTGGCATCCAGCTTGTGGTTGTTGGTGAACTCCGTGATCATCATGTGGTAGGCGTTGAGTCCGCGTTCCACCATCCTCTGGCACTTGAAAACTTGTTGCTCCATTGCTTCGAGTCTTGTCTCCACGCTTCTGGTCCTCCTTGGTCCCTCAACATCGTAGATGTGCAGCACCTCTGAAAGGATCGATATGGTTGACTAGAGGGGGGGGTGAATAGGCAACTAACAATTTTAGCTTTTCTTTAACAATTTAAACTTTGCATCAAAGTAGGTTGTCTAGATATGCAACTAGGTGAGAAACCTATATGATGCAACAAGGATAGGAACACAAGCAAGCAAGATATATGAAACAAATAAGCTTGCACAAGTAAAGGCACGAGATAACCAAGAGTGGAGACGGTAGAGACGAGGATGTTTTGCCGAAGTTCCTTGCCTTTGAGAGGAAGTACGTCTCCGTTGGAGCGGTGTGGAGGCACAATGCTCCCCAAGAAGCCACTAGGGCCACCGTATTCTCCTCACGCCCTCACACAATGTGAGATGCCATGATTCCACTATTGGTGCCCTTGGAGGTGGCGACCAAACCTTTACAAACTAGGTTGGGGCAATCTCCACAACTCAATTGAAGGCTCCCAACGACACCACGAAGCTTCACCACAATGGACTATGGCTTCGCGGTGACCTCAACCGTCTAGGATGCTCAAACACCCAAGAGTAACAAGATACGCAAGGGATTAGTGGGGGAATCAAATATCTCTTGGTGGAAGTGTAGATCGAGGCCTTCTCAACCACTCCCGAGCAAATCAACAAGTTTGGTCGGCTAGGGAGTGAGATCGGGCGAAAATGGAGCTTAGAGCAATGATGGAGCTTGGGGGTGGAAGAGGTAAGTCAACGGGGAAGAAGGGGACCCCTTATATAGTGTGGGACAAGGATCCAACCGTTACCCACCAACCAGCCCGCGGCCAGTGATACTACCGCAAGGCCGCGCGGTACTACTGCTTGCAACCAAGCGGTACTACCGCACGGCTGTGCGGTACTACCGTACCGACCCACGGTACTGCCGCAACCCGAGCGACAGTAAAGATAAACAGACGCGCAGGAGATGGGGGCGGTACTTCCGCACGCGCGGTACTACCGCACCCCCCATGCGGTACTACCGCAAGGCAAAAAACCCCAGCCAGGGGGAAGGGAACTTCCGTGCCTACTTCCGCAAAGAAACAGAAGTAGCAAAAACCCGACACAGTAGTACCGCCGAGGGGCGGTACTACTGCCTGACTGCATAGCGCGGTACTACCGCTCGGCGAAAACGGTACTACCGCAGTAGGTGCGGATGTAAAAAATTACATCCGCCCCTACTACCGCAAAGGGGCGGCACTAGCCTGGTGGGCAGCGGTAGTGCGGCTCCATGTCACGACCGGTTTTCCAATAAAAATATTTATTGAGAAACCAATCTTTTGAGTCCAGTATGAGAAAATTTCTCCTTACCGGTAGACAAATTCTTGATACAATAAGCCAGTAGCATAAAATATATTACAGGGTCGAGTTACGGTAGCTCAACCAAATTATTACAAGCACACCAATAATTATACATAATGGCGGACATGACACAGTGGTGTGGAGACATACTACTGACTCGAGGATAGGGTGGTGGTGGAAAAACACAGTGGGGAGTGAAATACATGACTCTAAAACTGGCATCTCATCGAGCGTCGAGGTGAGGCTCGATGAATTTATTTGGTAGCGGAAGCGGATATAATATAGTGACCAAATCCAGGGTCGCACGAGACTGACTGGGATTCCTCTAGGCGTCGGACTCGCTATCGAACTCTTCATCCATGAGATCGCCTTCGTCAGCATCTGGCCAAATCAACAAGCCAGTGAGTACTTTGAAAGTACTCGCAAGACAGTTCGGACGTAAGATATAACAAATGCATGCATGAATGCGTCACGATTAATTCACAAATGTACATTCAAAAATTAGCATAACGAAGTAAGGAAAAGGGAAACGGCGGTAGTCCGCCTGAAATCCCAAAACATAAATGAAAGCCGATTCGGGTGTCTGAAGCGACGCCTCGAAGGGTGGACAATTAAATATAAGAAAATGATGCCACAGTCGGGCATCTTAGCGTCACCACATAAAGGGCTTTAAAAGAAATGCCACAGTCGGACGTCTGAGCGACATCACATAAAGGGCTTTAAAAGAAATGCCACAGTCGGACGTCTGAGCGACATCACAGAAAGGGCTTTAAAAGAAATGCCACAGTCGGACGTCTGAGCGACATCACAGAAAGGGCTTTAAAAGAAATGCCACAGTCGGACGTCTGAGCGACATCACAGAAAGGGCTTTTGTTCACAAGTAAATAATACTCATAATCAACATTCAATTTATGAAGATAAACGGGTTAGTCCATCCACAGGAGTAATCATTTAACCGGAATTAGCACTCATGCGATTCACCGGAGTCTCTGTCATCAAAACTGGCACTTGTCAGGATAAGATGATACTGAACTTGGACATAGAATAGATGATTCAAGGAAATATATGACTCTGCAGAGTTTGTACAAAAATTTCCCACAGCCAACGGATTTCCGTAGTCACGAAGGACTAGTTCCGTTTACGGTATTTCGGAAGAAACACAGCTAACCAGTACACACCCATCCTACCTCTCGATGCTAGGAATCACCCTAGCCATCGTCCAAGAAAAACTTTTGAGACGGGGAGATCACAATCTCGAATAGCATGGGATCAAATTTATATACGCGCGCTCTAAGGGGTGCCCCCCTCTCGGTCCCAACCGGAAACACCCATGCCCCCTGACCGGATGACTGGCTTTAATCCAGGGCCATGGAACCATCATCCCGGCCTCTCCTTTTGGTGTGTACCATAAAAGCGGTTTGCAACTTACTAAGCCATATTCCTTGCGGAAAACATGTGGTAGTACAGGGAAGGAAATGGGAGGAACTGGACTGATACGGTTTGACACTGCAGTCACATAGTCTGGCATAAGACTGGCATGCTACAACACTGCCATCTTACCCATCCTCATGCCAACACATGGCCATTCATATTCACATCCATCCACTTATGGATCATCGAACTCACTTACCTCGACAATGCATGGAAATAACGCTCATCGGTATGCTCAACAACATGCCATGAGACTAACTAAATGCAAAACATGCCAAGACACTCATCATATCAAAAGTTCAAACATGCTTGCCTGGTTCGGAGTAGTCGGAGCCTAGTTCGGTGAAGTTTGCGGTCCCGTCACCTCCTTCGGTGTCTACGGTATAAAGAAAATATATGTGCTATCGTAAATACCGTGAGGTGCACAAAAGTATTCCAAATTTTTTTCAAATAAATACGATAAAAAACTAGACAAAAATCTGAAGAGAACAGAAAAAGAATCAATCAAAAATATTATTCTGTTTAAAAGTTATAAAGGTTTTTGTCCAGGGACTCATCTGTAATGAAACAGAAAGTTCCCAGGGGCTAGCTCATAAAAACAGAAAACGTTCCAGTATTGAATACGCCAGCCCAGAGGGAAAGCGCATTTGGCAGAAGGCGTTTTCAGATAACGCTTCGTTTAGAAAGGACAGAGAGGCTGACAGCGGGTCCCACTTGTCATGATTAAATTTTCAAATGGGAGGGACGAGGCTCGTCGGCGCCCGAGAGCTGCGGTGGTCGCCGGCGGCGGTCCACGGCGAGGCAGGGGGATCGGAGGTTACCAATGTGCTCACCGTGTCCTTCCGCAACGGTGGGTGGTGGTGCTGATCGCCGGTGAGCACCACGTCGACGGCGGTCTCAACTCCGGCGGACGGTGGTTCGGGCGTGGATGGAGCTCATCGGAGAGGGCTGCAAAGATTAAATTGAGGTGGGGGTTAGAGTACTGGGTGCAAGAGAGGGCTACGGACGAGATTTGGGCGCCGGAGGTGGCCTCACCGGAGCGAATCGTGGTGGAGGCCGAGGCGGATCGGGGCGGCCGGAGTTGGGGGAGGAGACCTCCTCGAGGTCCTCCGGGTGGCTTGGCAGAGCCTTGGTGAGGTGTGGTGATGATGCGTGCACGGGGGTGAGCTCGGGAGCCCTTTATATAGGCGGTCCGAGGCGGTGGCCATGAACGGGGGTCTCCGGTGACGATTACGGCGGCGCAGGGCTTGGTCGGGGTAATTAGGGCGTTGTGCGTCATCGTGGAGGTCCACGGTTCCGTTTTGGTGCTAATCGAGCTGGAGTTTGGTGCTTTGGGGGTGAGTTCGACAGAACGGGCGGCGCGGGCCCGTCGGCGGCAGGGAGCGCGTCCCGTGCTTGCCGGCCACGGTGGCGGTGCCACGGGCGTGCGCTGGCACGCATGAGGCCACGCGGAGAGCAGAGGGGCGATGGGCGGCACGGAACGGCGTTGAGCCGCCGTTCTTGTCCCCTGTCGGCTGTAACGGGGTCTCGGCCGCCGCAAGACACGCCGGCGCGGGCGGCCAGGGGCGCCACCGACGCCGGGAAGACGCCAAGCATGCGTGCGGGGGTGCTGGCCAGGGAGAAGAGGCCGCGCGCAACGCGCCAAGCGCACTGTCGACGCGTGAGTGAAGCTGACGGACGAAAAACAACACTGAAATCTGAATTTACTGAATTTGCAAAGGAACAGTGCAGCTCAGGTGTTCGACAGAATTTTTTTGGCCTCTGGGGATTTTTCCTTGAGCTGATTTTTGGTGGAGTGGCTACTCATTGCTCCAGTAGGCTGCCTGAATTTTGGTGGAATTTTTGGAGAAGTGTAGATATGAATTTCACCAAATTTGGCAAATCTGGTCCAAACTTGCAGAGACTGAATTTTGAAAATTTTGAAAAGGGGAGGAGTGGATCAAGATGGTTCTGGGTTGTGGATGCTAAGGACAATCCAGAGGGGTTGGTTTTAGGTCAAAACTCAAATGCAATAGGGTACTTGCTTTGAAAACCACTCAGGCTCCAAATAATTTGCAGAAATGGTTTTGAGGGAAAAAATAATTAGAATAAAATCCAAAACTTGCTTGGATGAGTTGGGACAGAGAACTTAGGTTGATTACAAGGAGGAGGGAAGGTTTTGGAGGGGTCTTATCACATGGGCAAAAATACAAAGATCATGGGTGGTTTCTAGGATATGAAAATCCAAATTTTAATAGAGTTTCTTTTTAAAAGAAAAAATCAAACTCCCAAAATAATTTGAGAGGGAACCAACAGAGGAGAAGTTTCAAAATATCAAACACCATAGTTTGAAGAAAAATAAAATCCTTGCCAAAGAAAAGGAAGTTTTTAAGAGGAAGGTTTTCTGGAAAAGAAATTTTAAAAGCCTTCAAAAAAGAATTCAACAAAGTTTTTGATGAAAACCAATTAAAATTTTGGGAGTGTCACAGCACCTACCCCCTTAGGAAAAATCTCGTCCCCGAGATTTCAGCTGATCCTTAAATATGTGTGGATGCTCTGTCCGAAGAAAATCCTCCCTTTCCCAAGTTGCTTCACTTTCGGTGTGATTGCTCCACTGAACTCTGAAAAATTTGATGGTTTTCTGTCGGGTCCTCCTTTCAGACTCCTCTAATATTTTTACTGGGCGTTCCCGATAAGTGAGGTCTGGTTGCACGTCAATGTTCTCATGGGATACTTGCTTCTCTGGTTTGCTTACGCACTTCCTCAATTGAGAGACGTGGAATACGTCGTGAATGTCGGACAAGTCTTTGGGTAAGTCTAGCTGGTAGGCTACAGTGCCTCTTCGTGCCACTATGCAGAATGGTCCAATGAATCTTGGTGCTAGCTTCTCTTTAATCTTAAACCGTTGCAGTCCCCTCATAGGTGATACTCGTAGGTACACAAATTCACCGGGTTCAAAATTGACCCCACAATGTTTCTGATCGTAATAACTCTTCTGTCGGCTTTGAGCGGTCTTGAGTCGGTCCCTGATTAGCTTGACTTTTTCCTCGGCTTCTTGGAGCATGTCTGGGCCGAAGATACGGCTGTCTCCGGTCTCTGACCAATTTAGCGGGGTACGACACCTCCGTCCGTATAGGGCTTCAAAAGGTGCCATTTGCAGGCTGGCCTGGTAGCTGTTGTTATATGCGAACTCGGCATATGGCAGACTTTCCTCCCAACTGGTTCCATAGGTGAGGACACATGCTCTCAGCATGTCTTCTAAAATTTGGTTAACGCGTTCGGTCTGTCCATCAGTCTGGGGATGGTAGGCCGTACTGAAGGCCAATTGAGTTCCCAGAGCCTGTTGTAAATGATCCCAGAATTTCGAGACAAATTGAGTGCCTCGGTCGGATATTATAGTCTTCGGGACTCCATGTAGACAAACTATACGGGAGAGATAAATCCTGGCAAGCTTCTGAGTGTTGTAGGTTGCCTTCACTGGAATAAAATGTGCCACCTTGGTTAATCTATCGGTGATGACCCATATGGCATCATTCCCGTGTCGTGACCGAGGTAGTCCGACAATAAAATCCATCCCTATTTCATCCCATTTCCACTCAGGTATTTTGTTTGGTTGCAGTAGTCCGGCTGGTCTTTGATGTTCAGCTTTTATGCGTTGACAAGAATCGCAACATGCAACGAATGTGGCTATGTCCCTCTTCATACCGTGCCACCAAAATCTTTCCTGAATATCCTTATACATTTTGGTTCCTCCAGGGTGGATTGAATATGGAGTGGTGTGTGCTTCAGCTAGGATTTGCTGTTTGAGGTCTTCTATGTTTGGCACACAGAGTCTGTCTTCGTACCATAATATTCCATCCTCGCCTATGATGAACTCCGAGGCCTTGCCCATACTCACCTTTCTTTTAATTCCTTCAATACTGGGGTGACCGGGCTGAGCTTCTTTAATTCTCTCCACAAGGTCGGGCTTTATTTCCAAGTTTGATATGGTGCCTTCCGTGATCATTGACAAGTTGAGTTTGGCAAATTCTTGTTGGAATTCAGGCCTTAAGCTTTGCAGACTATTTTCGTCGGAGCTGGGGTTCCGACTAAGAGCATCGGCCACTACATTTGCCTTTCCTGGATGATAGTGGATACCAACATCATAATCCTTTACCAATTCCAACCAGCTCGTTGCCGTAAGTTTAGTTCTGGCTGAGTGAAAATATATTTAAGACTCTTATGGTCTGTGTAAATTTCACATCGATTCCCAAGCAAGAAATGCCTCCATTCCTTAAGTGCATGAATAACTGCTTCCATTTCTAAGTCATGAGTGGGATAATTTTCCTCATGCTTGCGGAGTTGTCGTGAAGCGTATGCAACAACCTTGCCTTCTTGCATCAACACGCATCCGAGACCCTTTCTGGACGCATCACAATATACTTCAAAATTCTTGTGTATGTCGGGTACAATTAATACCGGTGCTGTTGTTAATTTCCGTTTTAACTCCTGGAAACTCTTCTCGCAGGCTTCTGTCCATTCAAATTTCTTGTCTTTCTTGAGTAACTGCGTCATTGGCTTGGCTAGGGTGGAGAATCCTTCAATAAATCTGCGATAATATCCTGCCATTCCCAAGAAACTTCGTACGTCAGTTACGATGGCTGGTGCCTTCCAGTCAAGTATGGCTCTGACTTTCTCCGGGTCCACTGCGATACCGTCTTGGGTCAGCACGTGGCCTAGAAAGCCTACTTGTCTGAGCCAAAATTCGCACTTGCTGAACTTGGCATACAATTGGTGTTTTCTGAGTTCTCCTAGCACAATCCTGAGATGTTCCGCGTGCTCTTCTGGTGTCTTGGAGTATACTAGAATATCATCAATGAATACCACAACGAACTTGTCCATATACTTCATAAATACTTTGTTCATGAGGTGAACAAAATATGCAGGGGCATTAGTTAGTCCAAAAGGCATAACTGTGAACTCATATAGTCCATATCTGGAGGTGAAGGCTGTTTTGGGGATATCTTCTGTTCGTACCTTCAATTGATGATATCCTGACCTTAAGTCAATCTTTGAGAATACCTTGGCCTGAGCGAGCTGATCAAATAAATCATTTATTCGTGGCATCGGGTATTTGTTCTTGACTGTGACCATGTTAAGTGCTCGGTAGTCTATGCACAATCTCAGTGTTCCATCTTTCTTTTTGGCAAATAAAATTGGTGATCCCCA